>NC_057811.1:55520345-55703563 GCF_018294505.1 Triticum aestivum
GCTACACCTCTTGATCGGTGCAATGCCACAGCATCACTTGGGGGCTTGGTCGTACCCGAACCATAGCTACACCTCTTGATCGGCGCAATGCCACATCATCACTTGGGGGCTTGGTCGTACCCGAACCATAACTACACCTCTTGATCGACGCAATGCCACAACATCACTTGGGGGCTTGGTCATATCCGAACCACAGTCACACCTCTTGATCGGCTCAAAGCCACATCAATCCGGGGCCAAAGAGAGTGTTGTACTAAAACATAGGCACCCACTGAGCACAGCTCACAATGTTGCTTGGGGATTCTTTGCTGTCGAATTTAGGGCCTGGCAGCCCGTGAAAAGCCTCGACTACAATGGTTTTATTTGCCTTTTGCTAAGTTTCTCTTTCTTTTGATAAGATTTGTGATATTTTCAAACCGGTGGTCATCAACCCGGCTTGACTTTCAACTACAAGTTGTCAGTATATGATCAGGTATAATCCGGAGACTACCAGCCCGGTCTGCTTTCGACTATAAGTCGCCAGCATCGAATATGGATAATCCGGTGTTTATCACAACCCGGTACGGTTTTATCATAAACCGGCACAATATGGAAGGAGTTATCAGTACTCAAGATTGGGGTTATCACCCTTACTACAAAAAGTTGGTAAAACCAACAATGTGATTCAATGTCACAGGTATGATATATTTCATATTTGATTATTCTTAAATGCAGCCTTGGTTATAAACCCGGGTTATATGTTGGGCATTATGACCCGTCCGGCGGTAAACCGCCAGGACACTTTAAACTTGTTGTATGCAGAAACAGGTTGAATAAAGCATGATGATAAATTATCCGATGTTTATTAAACCGGCCTGGCTTTAAGACGATAAGTCGCCAGTATATGATGAGAAATTATCCGGTGTTTATTAAACCGGCCTGGCTTTAAGATGATAAGTCGCCAGTAGATGATGAGAAATTATCCGGTGTTTGTTAACCCGGCCTGGCTTTGGACTATAAGTCGCCAGTATATATTTGGATTGCGCCATTGGAGTCATGCGCTTATAAATCATTGGGTTATTTTATTCAAATAGCCAAACTTGGCTGAATTTTCATTATGATATTGAATGAATAAGGTTTTTATACCGGATTATATTATCTTGAATAGCCAACATGGCTGGATTTTTATTATGGTTATTAATAACCGGTATTATTGAGGTTTTCAAAGTCGCTTTAGCGCAATGGCTATTATTTTATCAAAGGATATGATTTATTCTACAATGGAAGGGATAGTCCCGAGTCGCGGCAGGCTTACGACCCGGCACTTGGGGGCTACATTATTCAAATTGAGATTACATGCAAGTCTCATGTCACTGCAAGCATGCACCATGATACTTGGGGGCTAATGCAAAGTCATTTTTATTGGCCTTATTAAAGACCCGACTCATCACATCATAATGAGCCGGCCCTTGGGGGCTACCAATTGCTCCTGTCAAACATTCAAGGTATACAAGCCTTAATCCATTATATTAAAGGGTTCATTGCTCAGTTGGTAAAGCACAAAGCTCTTAACCTTGTGGACGTGGGTTCAAGCCCTACGATGGAAGCTACATTATAAGATGTTATTTTCATTGAAGTATATATCAAGTCCCGGTTCAGTATTATCTTACTAAGCCGGCCCTTGGGGGCTACACATCACTGCTAAAATCTACATGATTATATTTACAAAGTCCTTGCTCATTATTGCATAATGACCCGGCCCTTGGGGGCTACATTGATTGAAGTTTTTATAAGCAATTACAAGTCCCAGGTTGCTGCAAGCATGACAACCCGGCACTTGGGGGCTACATATATGGAGTATTCAGTTTATATGATTGAGATGAACAAACCGGATTTCTTCAAGGTTGAAAACACTTATTGGAGCAAGTCTTAAGTTATCACTATGTTCTCCTCTTAAGACTTGGGGGCTACAGGTATTATGCATATAAAGGAGGAACGTCTTCAGTTTATCAGTTTTGAGCAAATCAGGAAGATCAATTACATGACCCGGTGTCGACAACAATTATGACCCGGTGCCATCAATATTATAAACCGGCAATTTTGACAATGATAAACCGGCAAGTTCTACATTTTCAAACCGGCGGATATCAGTTGAATATTTGAAGACCAATATTTTTGTCAAGTCAGAGCATTGAAGGCCGATTCAAATGGATTCTTTATTTACAATATTTATCATACAAGTAAATTGATTATGAAGCTGGTCTATTGACCCGGATTTTCTAGAAGGAGGAAATGACAAGGACTTAAGGATGATCAGGTGCCGGTCTACAAGAATTCTTAACCCGGAGCACAACCTTGTCAAATTTGTTCTTGTGTTTGTTTTATAGGATCAGTTTAACATGGATAAATCCCAATTAAACTGGGGGCTAATGTCGGGGATATACCCCGCGGCGTAAACCGGCCGGAAGTATAACCCGGCCGGACTTGGCGGTTTACTTCAGACCCGGCTGAGACTTGACGATTCACTGGCGACCCGTTTGGACCTGGCGGTTTACGATTCATTGGTAATCCGGCAGGCGGGTCAGAGGAGCGACAAGACCCAGTGGCCCAACGGGCGGTTTATGAAGGCCGGTTCATACTATGGTGGGCCAGTTTAATAGGAAAGGCATGAGGAATATTTACCTTACAAGGAGTTAAGACCTGGACTTGTATCCAGTTTGTATTAGAGATAGACTAGTCCTAATCCTAATAGGACTCCAGATGTAACCCGCCCCTTCAACATATATAAGGAGGGGTAGGGCTCACCAAAGGGGGACAGGGAACAATCAATAATCTCTAGGGCTAGACACAATTAGAGGAGAGCCGGTTTACGGCGACTCCCTCATGAGCGTAATGAGATCTAGCCTCAAACATCATGTAGGGTTATTACCAGATGATGTTTCCCGGGGCCCGAAGCTGTCTAAATCCTTGTCTTGTGTTGCGTCTCTCGATTCCGCTCAACCCCTCTCAAGCTACTACATAGATGCGCTGGCCTCACGACTAAGTCCTCACCCTAGGACATCTGCCGTGACAAAACCAGGACAGTATAGGTGCACTAGTTCGGCTAAGAGATGGTGATACAAGTGCAATATGGATGGTAGATATAGGTTTTTGTAATCTGAAAATATAAAAACAGCAAGGTAAGAAGTAATAAAAGTGAGCGTAAACGGTATTGCAATGCGTTGAAACAAGGCCTAGGGTTCATACTTTCACTAGTGCAAGTTCTCTCAACAATAATAACATAATTGGATCATAACTATCCCTCAACATGCAACAAAGAGTCAGTCCAAAGTCACTAATAGCGGAGAACAAATGAAGAGATTATGGTAGGGTACGAAACCACCTCAAAGTTACTCTTTCGGATCGATCTATTCAAGAGTCCGTAGTAAAATAACACGAAGTTGTTCTTTCCGTTCGATCTATCATATAGTTCGTACTAGAATAACACCTTAAGATACAAATCAACCAAAACCCTAATGTCACCTAGATACTCCAATGTCACCTCAAGTATCCGTGGGTATGATTATACGATATGCATCACACAATCTCAGATTCATCTATTCAAACCAACACAAAGTACGTCAAAGAGTGCCCCAAAGTTTCTACCGGAGAGTCAAGACGAAAACGTGTGCCAACCCCTATGCATAGGTTCATGGGCGGAACCCGCAAGTTGATCACCAAAACATACATCAAGTGGATCACGTGATATCCCATTGTCACCACAGATAAGCACGACAAGACATACATCAAGTGTTCTCAAATCCTTAAAGACTCAATCCGATAAGATAACTTCAAAGGGAAAACTCAATCCATTACAAGAGAGTATAGGGGGGAGAAACATAATAAGATCCAACTATAATAGCAAAGCTCGCGATACATCAAGATCGTATCCCCTCAAGAACACGAGAGAGAGAGAGAGAGAGATCAAACACATAGCTACTGGTACATACCCTCAGCCCCGAGGGTGAACTACTCCCTCCTCATCACGGAGAGCGTCGGGATGATGAAGATGGCCACCGGTGAGGGTTCCCCCCTCCGGCAGGGTGCCGGAACAGTGTCCCGATTGGTTTTTGGTGGCTACAGAGGCTTGCGGCGGCGGAACTCCCGATCTATTCTGTCCCCCGATGTTTTTAGGGTATATGGATATATATAGGCGAAAGAAGTCGGTCAGGGAAGCCACGAGGGGCCCACGAGGGTGGAGGGCGCGCCCCCCTGCCTCGTGCCTTCCTCGTTGCTTCCCTTACATACACTCCAAGTCTTCTGGATTGCTTCCGTTCCAAAAATAACTCTCCCGAAGGTTTCATTCCGTTTGGACTCCGTTTGATATTACTTTTCTTCGAAACACTGAAACAAGGGAAAAAACAGGAACTGGCACTGGGCTCTGGGTTAATAAGTTAGTCCCAAAAATAATATAAAAGTGCATAGTAAAGCCCATTAAATATCCAAGATGGATAATATAATAGCATGAATACTTCATAAATTATAGATACGTTGGAGACGTATCAAACGCCACGGAGCATATGAGATTTTCCAAGAGATGAAATTGTTATTTCAGTCTCATGCCCGTGTCGAGAGGTATGAGACCTCTGACAAGTACTTTGCCTACAAGATGGAGGAGAATAGCTCAACCAGTGAGCATGTGCTCAGAATGTCTGAGTACTACAATCGCTTGAATCAAGTGGGAGTTAATCTTCCAGATAAGATAGTGATTGACAGAGTTCTCTAGTCACTATCACCAAGTTACTGGAACTTTGTGATGAACTATAATATGCAAGGGATAACAAAAACGATTCCCAAGCTCTTCGCGATGCTGAAATCGGCGAAGGTAGAAATCAAGAAGAGAGCATCAAGTGTTGATGGTTAACAAGACCACTAGTTTCAAAAAATGGCAAAGGAAAGGAAAGGGAACTTCAAGAAGAATGACAAGCAAGTTGTGACTCCCATGAAGAAGCCCAAAGCTAGACCTAAGCCTGAAACTGAGTGCTTCTACTGCAAATGGAATAATCACTGGAAGCGGAACTGCCCCAAATACTTGGCGGATAAGAACGATGGCAAAGTGAACAAAAGTATATATGATATACATGTTATTTATGTGTACTTTATTCATAGTAGCCCCTGGGTATTTGGTACTGGTTCAGTTGCTATGATTAGTAACTTGAAACAGGAGTTACAAAATGAACAGAGACTAGTTGAGGACGAGGTGATGATGCGTGTTCGAAGTGATTCCAAGGTTGATAAGATCACCATCGCACACTCCCTTTACCTTCAGTATTAGTGTTGAACCTATAATTTGGTGTTTGTGTTGAGCATGAATATGATTGGATCATGTTTATTGCGATACGGTTATTCATTTGAGTCCGAGAATAATTGTTGTTCTATTTACATGAATAAAACCTTCTATGGTCATACACCCAATGTAAAGGGTTTATCGAATCTCGATTGTAGTAATACACATATTCATAATATTAATGCCGAAAGATGCAAAGTTAATAATTATAGTGCAACTTATTTGTGGCACTGATGTTTAGGTCATATTGGTGTAAAGCGCATGAAGAAACTCCATGCTGATGGGCTTTTGGAATCACTTGATTATGAATCACTTGATGCTTGCGAACCATGCCTCGTGGGCAAGATGACTAAGACTCCATTCTCCAGAACAATGGAGCGAGCAACTGACTTATTGGAAATAATACATACTGATGTATGCGGTCCGATGAGTGTCGAGGCTCGCGGCGGGCATCGTTATTTTCTAACTTTCACAGATGATTTGAGTAGATATGGGTATATCTACTTAATGAAACATAAGTTTGAAACATTTGAAAAGTTCAAAGAATTTCAGAGTGAAGTGGAGAATCATCATAACAAGAAAATAAAGTTTCTACGATCAGATTGCAAAGGCCAATATTTGAGTTACGAGTTTGGCCTTCATTTAAAACAATGTGGAATAGTTTCACAACTCACGCCACCTGGAACACCACAGCGTAATGGTGTGTCCAAACGTCATAACCATACTTTATTAGATATGGTGCGATCTATGATATCTCTTACCGATTTACCACTATCGTTTTTGGGTTATGCATTAGAGACAGCTACATTCACGTTAAATTGGGCACCATCTAAATCCGTTGAGACGACACTGTATGAACTGTGGTTTGGCAAGAAACCCAAGTTGTCGTTTCTTAAAGTTTGGGGTTACGATGCTTATGTGAAAAAGCTTCAGCCTGATAAGCTCGAACCCAAATCGGAGAAGTGCGTCTTCATAGGATACCCAAAAGAAAGTATTGGGTACACCTTCTATCACAGATCCGAAGGCAAGATCTTTGTTGCTAAGAATGGATCCTTTCTAGAGAAGGAGTTTCTCTCGAAAGAAGTGAGTGGGAGGAAAGTAGAATTTGATGAGGTAATTGTACCTTCTCTCAATTTGGAAAGTAGCTCATCAGAAAATCTGTTCCCGTGATGCCTACACCAACTAGAGAGGAAGCTAATGATAATGATCATGAAACTTCAGATCAAGTTACTACCGAACCTCGTAGGTCAACGAGAGCACGTTCCGCACCAGAGTGGTATGGTAATCCTGTCCTGGAAGTCATGTTACTAGACCATGACGAACCTACGAACTATGAGGAAACGATGATGAGCCCAGATTCCGTGAAATGGCTTGAGGCCGTGAAATCTCAGATGGGATCCATGTATGAGAACAAAGTGTGGACTTTGATTGACTTGCCCGATTATCAGCGAGGCATTGAGAATAAATGGATCTTCAAGAGGAAGACCTACGATGCTGGTAGTATTACTATCTACAAAGCTCGAATTGTCGCAAAAATGTTTTCGACAAGTTCAAGGTGTTGACTGCGATGAGATTTTCTCACTGTATTGATGCTTAAAGTCTGTCTGAATCATGTTAGCAATTGCCACATTTTATGAAATCTGGCAAATGGATGTAAAAACTGCATTCCTTAATGGATTTAGAAAAAAGAGTTGTATATGATGCAACCGGAAGGTTTGTCGATCCTAAAGGTCCTAACAAAGTGTGCAAGCTCCAGCGATCCATTTATGGATTGGTGCAAGCCTCTCGGAGTTGGAATATACGCTTTGATGAGGTGATCAAAGCATATGGTTTTATACAGACTTTTGGAGAAGCCTGTATTTACAAGAAAGTGAGTGGGAGCTCTGTAGCATTTCTAATATTATATGTGGATGACATATTGTTGATTGGAAATGATATATAATTTCTGGATAGCATAAAAGATACTTGAAAAAGAGTTTTTCAATGAAAGACCTCGGTGAAGCTGCTTATATATTGGGCATCAAGATCTATAGAGATAGATCAAGACGCTTAATTGGACTTTTACAAAGCACATACCTTGATAAGATTTTGAGGAAGTTCAAAATGGATCAGTCAAAGAAAGGGTTCTTGCCTGTGTTACAAGGTGTAAAGTTTAGTAAGACTCAAAACCCGACCATGGCAGAAAATAGAAAAAGAGAATGAAAGTCATTCGCTATGCCTCAGCCATAGGTTCTATAAAGTATGATATGCTGTGTACCAGACCTATTGTGTACCTTTCCATGAGTTTGGAAAGGGGGTATGATAGTGATCCAGGAGTGGATCACTGGACAGCGGTCAAAGCTATCCTTAGTTACCTGAGAGGACTAAGGAAATATTTCTCGGTTATGGAGGTGATAAAGAGTTCATCATAAAGAGTTACATTGATGCAAGCTTTTACACCGATCCGGATGACTCTGAGTCACAATCTGGATACATATTGAAAGTGGGAGCAGTTAGCTAGAGTATCTCCATGCAGAGCATTGTAGACATAGAAAATTTGCAAAATACATACGGTTCTGAATATGACAGACCCGTTGACTAAACTTCTCTCACAAGCAAAACATGATCACACCTTAGTACTCTTTGGGTGTTAATCACATAGCGATGTGAACTAGATTATTGACCCTAGTAAACCCTTTTGGTGTTAGTCACACGGCGATGTGAACTAATCACATAAAGAGGTGAACTATTGGTGTTAAATCACATGACGATGTGAACTAGATTATTGACTCTAGTGCAAGTGGGAGACTGAAGGAAATATGCCCTAGAGGAAATAATAAAGTTGTTATTTATAATTCCTTATGCCATGATAAATATCTATTATTCATGCTAGAATTGTATTAACCGGAAACTTGATACATGTGTGAATACATAGACAAAACAGAGTGTCCCTAGTATGCCTCTGAAGGAAATATGCCCTAGAGGCAATAATAAAGTTGTTATTTATATTTCCTTATATCATGATAAATGTTTATTATTCATGCTCGAATTGTATTAACCGGAAACTTAGTACATGTGTGAATACATAGACAAAACAGAGTGTCCCTAGTATGCCTACTTGACTAGCTCGTTAATCAGAGATGGTTATGTTTCCTGACCATAGACATGTGTTGTAATTTGATGAATAGGGTCACATCATTAGAGAATGATGTGATGGACAAGACCCATCCGTTAGCCTAGCATTATTATTGTTGAGTTTTATTGCTCTTGCTTTCTTCATGACTTATACATGTTCCTCTGACTATGAGATTATGCAACTCCCGAATACCGGAGGAACACCTTGTGTGCTATCAAACGTCACAACATAAATGGGTGATTATAAAGATGCTCTACAGGTGTCTCCGAAGGTGTTTGTTGGGTTGGCATAGATCGAGATTAGGATTTGTCACTCCGTGTATCGGAGAGGTATCTCTGGGCCCTCTCGGTAATGCACATCACTATAAGGCTTGCAAGAAATGTAACTAATGAGTTAGTTGCGGGATGATGCATTACGGAACAAATAAAGAGACTTGCCGGTAACGAGATTGAACTAGGTATTGAGATACCGACGGTCGAATCTCGGGCAAGTAACATACCGATGACAAAGGGAGCAACATATGTTGTTATGCGGTTTGACCGATAAAGATCTTCGTAGAATATGTCGGAACCAATATGAGCATCCAGGTTCCGCTATCGGTTATTGACCGGAGATCAGTCTCGGTCATGTCTACATAGTTCTCGAACCCGTAGGGTCCGCATGCTTAACGTTCGATGACGATCGGTATTATGAGTTTATGTGTTTTGATGTACCAAAGGTTGTTCGGAGTCCCGGATGTGATCACGGACATCACGAGGAGTCTCGAAATGGTCGAGACATGAAGATTGATATATTGGAAGGTTATGTTTGGACACCAGAAAGGTTTCGGATGTGTTCGGGCATTTTTTGGAGTACCGGGAGGTTACTGGAACCCCCCGGGGGCTTAATGGGCTTACATGGGCTTTAGTGGAAGAGAGAGGGGGCGGCCAAGAGGAGGGGCGCGCCCCCCAAGCCCAATCCGAATTGGGAGGGGGGCCGGCCCCCCTTTCCTTCTTCTCTTCTTCCCCTTCCTTCCCCCTCCTATTAGGACTAGGAAAGGGGGGAACCTACTCCTAGTAGGAGTAGGATTCCCCCCCTTGGGGGCGCACCATTAGGCCGGCCGGCCCCCTCATCCCCTCCTATATATACGGGGGAGGGGGCACCCCATAGACACACAAGTTGATTGTTCAGCCGTGTGCGGTGCCCCCCTCCACCGATTTCCACCTCGGTCATATCGTTGTAGTGCTTAGGCGAAGCCCTGTGTCGGTAACTTCATCATCACCGTCATCACGCCGTCGTGCTGACGAAACTCTCCCCCGGCCTCAGCTGGATCAAGAGTACGAGGGACGTCACCAAGCTGAATATGTGCACATCGCGGAGGTGCCGTGCGTTCGGTACTTGATCGGTTGGATCGTGAAGACGTTCGACTACATCAACCGCGTTACTTAACGCTTCCGCTTTTGGTCTACGAGGGTACGTGGACACACTCTCCTGCTCGTTGCTATGCATCACATAGATAGATCCTGCGTGATTGTAGGTATTTTTTTTGAAATACTGCGTTCCCCAACAGTGGCATCAGAGCCAGGTGTATGCGTAGATGTTACATGCACGAGTAGAACACAAAGAGTTGTGGGCGATAATAGTCATACTTCTTACCAGCATGTCATACTTTGATTCGGCGGTATTGTTGGATGAGGCGACCCAGACGTACATTACATGACCGCATTCATGATACTGGTTCAACCGCCGTGCTTCGCACACAGGTGGCTAGTGGGTGTCTTTTTCTCCAACTTTAGTTGAATCGAGTGTGACTACGCCTGGTCCTTGTTGAAGGTTAAAACAACACACTTGACGAAAAGTCGTTGTGGTTTTTGATGCGTAGGTAAGAGCGGTTCTTGCTAAACCCGTGGCAGCCACGTAAAATTTGCAACAACAAGTAGAGGGCGTCTAACTTGTCTTTGCAGGGTATGTTGTGATGTGATATGGTCAAGACGTGATGATATATAAATTGTTGTATGAGATGATCATGTTTTGTAACAGTTATCGGCAACTCGCAGGAGCCATATGGTTGTCGCTTTATTGTATGAAATGCAATCGCCATGTAATTGCTTTACTTTATCACTAAGCGGTAGCAATAGTCGTGATAGCAATAGTTGGCAAGATGACAACGATGCTTCGATGTAGATCAAGGTGTCAAGCCAGTGACGATGGTGATCATGACGGTGCTTTGGAGATGGAGATCAAAGGCACAAGATTATGATGGCCATATCATATCACTTATGCATCTTATTTTGCTTAGTACGGTGGTAGCATTATAAGATGATCTCTCACTAAATTTCAAGGTATAAGTGTTCTCCCTGAGTATGCACCGTTGCTACAGTTCGTCGTGCCGAGACACCACGTGATGATCGGGTGTGATAAGCTCTAGGTTCACATACAACGGGTGCAAGCCAGTTTTGCACATGCAGAATACTTGGGTTAAACTTGACGAGCCTAGCATATGCAGATATGGCCTCGGAACACTGAGACCGAAAGGTCGAGCGTGAATCATATAGTAGATATGATCAACATAGTAATGTTCACCATTGAAAACTACTCCATCTCACGTGATGATCGGACATGGTTTAGCTGATATGGATCACGTGATCACTTAGATGATTAGAGGGATGTCTATCTAAGTGGGAGTTCTTAAGTAATATGATTAATTGAACTTTTATTTATCATGAACTTAGTCCTTGTAGTATTTGCATAACTATGTTGTAGATCAATAGCTCGCGATGTAGCTCCCCGTTTATTTTTTATATGTTCCTAGAGAAAAACTATGTTGAAAGATGATAGTATCAATGATGCGGACTAGGTCCGTGATCTGAGGATTATCCTCATTGCTGCATAGAAGAATTATGTCCTTGATGCACCGCTAGGTGACGGACCTATTGCAGGAGCAGATAACAGACGTTATGAACGTTTGGCAAGCTCGGTATGATAACTACTTGATAGTTTAGTGCGCCATGCTTTACGGCTTAGAACCGGGACTTCAAAAACATTTTGAACACCACAGAGCATATAAGATGTTCCAAGAGCTGAAATTGGTATTTCAGACTCATGCCCGAGTCAAGAGGTATGAGACCTCTCACAAGTACTTTGCCTACAAGATGGAGGAGAATAGCTCAACCAGTGAGCATGTGCTCAGAATGTCTGAGTACTACAATCGCTTGAATCAAGTGGGAGTTAATCTTCCAGATAAGATAGTGATTGACACAATTCTCTAGTCACTATCACCAAGTTACTGGAACTTTGTGATGAACTATAATATGCAAGGGATGACGAAAACAATTCCCGAGCTCCTCGTGATGCTGAAATCGACGAAGGTAGAAATCAAGAAAAGCATCAAATGTTGATGGTTGACAAGACCACTAGTTTCAAGTAAAAGGGCAAGGGAAATAAAGGGAACTTCAAGAAGAATGGCAAGCAAGTTGCCACTCCCATGAAGAAGCCCAAAGCTAGACCCAAGCCTGAAACTGAGTGCTTCTACTGCAAAGGAAATGGTCACCAGAAGCGGAACTGCCCCAAATACTTGGTGGATAAGAAGGATGGCAAAGTGAACAAAAGTATATATGATACATGTTATTGATGTGTACTTTACTAATGTTAATAGTAGCCCCTGGGTATTTGATACTGGTTCAGCTGCTATGATTAGTAACTCGAAACAGGAGTTACAAAATGAACAAAGACTAGTTGAGGGCAAGGTGACGATGTGTGTTGGAAGTGATTCCAAGGTTGATAAGATCACCATCGCACACTCCCTTTACCTTCGGGATTAGTGTTGAACCTAAAATAAATGTTATTTGGTGTTTACGTTGAGCATAATATGATTGGATCATGTTTATTGCAATACAGTTATTCATTTAAATCAAAGAATAATAGTTATTCTGTTTACACGAATAAAACCTTCTCTGGTCATACACCCAAGGTGAATGGTTTATTGAATCTCGATCGTAGTAATACACATATTCATAATATTGATGCCAAAAGATGCAAGTTGATAATGATAGTGCAACATATTTGTGGCACTGCCGTTTAGGTCATATTGGTGTAAAGCGCATGAAGAAACCCCATGCTGATGGGCTTTTGGAATCACTTGGTTATGAATCACTTGATGCTTGCGAACCATGCCTCTTGGGCAAGATGACTAAGACTCCTTTCTCTGGAACAATGGAGCGAGCAACTAACTTATTGGAAATAATACATACTGATGTATGTGGTCCGATGAGTGTTGAGGCTCGCGGCGGGTATCGTTATTTCTGACCTTCATAGATGATCTAAGCATATATGGGTATATCTACTTGATGAAACATAAATCTTAAACATTTGAAAAGTTCAAAGAATTTCAGAGTGAAGTGGAAAATCATCGTAACAAGAAAATAAAGTTTCTATGATCTGATCGCGGAGATGAATATTTGAGTTACGAGTTTGGTCTTCATTTAAAACAAAGTGGAATAGTTTCACAACTCACGCCACCTGGAACACCACAACGTAATGGTGTGTCCGAACATCATAACCGTACTTTATTAGATATGATTCGATCTATGATGTCTCTTACAGCTCGTTTGGCTCCTATCATTTGGGTTGATTTCAGTGGATTTCATTTGCGAATTCTGGAATTTACTCGTTTGGCTACCCCGCAATTGACCGTCGGACTTCATTCTTAAATTCCAGAGAATTAAAACTTGCCTAGCCCCAAATCCCGTGCCCTCACCCGTCATTCTCACCATTGCCCTCGTCCCGACGCACTCGTCTCCCTTCCTCCCCCCTTCCCCCACCCTTCCCAGACGCCCACCGCCGCCGCCGCCAAATCTCCCGTCCACCACCACCGCTGCCATGAATCCAGCCTTCTCGGCCGCCGGCGACGCACCCTCCGCCGGTGAATAGCTCCTTCGTCGATGCCCCGTCCCTCAGCCTCTTTACTCAGGATTTCATGGCGATGAAGCCTCCGCCAGCGACGCCCCGTCCCTCATCCTTCGAGATCTCAACTCCTTGTAACTTCCCTCCACCTCTCTTCCCCCCCTCTGTGATGCATATTTTTTGGTTGAACCCTAACCCTAACCCCACCCCACTGTTCAGCAGCACACCTCCCTCCAGTCACCGAACAAATCCGGATAGTAGATCGACTTCTTGACGACTCCTCCGCAAACCCACGGTCGGTCAGCTCCCCTTCCTCTCTCTCCGTGGTCTCTATTCTGTCATGCCTCATACCAAACTGCTTGGTAATCCTATCATGTATTGCCATGGTGATAGACTGGTGATTAGTAGATACCCTCGGAATTGATATGACTGGTGATCACTTGCTTTAGATATGATTAGTAGATACCCATGCACTTGTTTTGTTCAGTTTCATGTACCAGCAAATTAAACCATGCATCAGATTTGGGAAAGAAAACAGATAGTGGCCTGCAGGATGTAATAACAAGATATTTGTTCACTACATAATCATAGGCTGGTCTTAAAAAATAAATAAAATTGTCCTTACTAGTTGAGACAAAAGGATGTTTGCAGCGATGCTAGTCTCTGTTGTTTGCAGTCTGAAGCCTAATTTTCCCCAGCTTCAGAATTCTTATCCAACTTAATGCATGAGAAAATCTACAGCTGTCATTATATATACACTACATATATACGCTATGTTCTGTCATTATATATACACAGTCCTCTATCATTATATATACACAATTTGTGGGCTTTTTTCACTATGAGCTAGGCATGTACAGAAGCAATGAGCATGAGTTTTTTGTGTACCACTAGTAATCAAGCTTGACTGCTTTCTCAATTGTTGTTTTCTTCATCTTAATATAGATGTCGGACTTGCACATTAACACATTGCATGCCGATGAGAGGAGAAAGAAAAGGAAGAGGGCAACTGCTGGATTTTTTGTGTCGGTTGTCGCGATAGTTCAATGCACATATTGTCAGAGGAAGATTAGAGAGCTTGATGATTTCACTTAGGATGAGGCAGATATTAGGATTAGAAAGAAAATGCTTAGATCAATTTATCAGGGTTCTAACAAGCACTATTTTGATAGTTTGCGCCTAACTAAACGGTCCTTTGTGGACCTGTGCGCTATCTTGCGTGAAAGATGTGGTTTGGGGGACACATTTTATGTGTCGGTTGAAGAATCAGTCACAATGTTCCTGCTAGTGCTAAGCCATTGGATGAAATACCGGTTAATTGAAAGCACGTAAAGATGGGCACTCAAGACAATCAGTAGGCATTTCAATGAGATCTTAAGAGTTGTCCGTTCCTTGTCTCATGAGTTTATAAAGTTACCAAGCCCTTCAGCTGAGCATCCCGAGGCTAGTGGATGGAAATGGTTTCCAGATGGGCTAGGAGCTTTAGATGGCACACATGTTGATGTCCGTGTTTCCGCTCTCAAGCAAGGTAGATACAGGAATACAAAGCAAGATGTGACCACTAATGTGCTTGGTGTTTGTGACTGGAATATGAAGTTTTTGTATGTCTTAGCTGGATGGGAAGGTTCTGCATCAGACTCACGAGTGTTGCGAGATGCAATGTCACGACAAGACGCTTTTAGAGTTCCACATGGTAATTCTCTGTCTTGGTACGGTAGAACAACTAACTTATAATATTTCAATGTAAATATAATATCTAATACTTGTTATTTTTGCAAACATTAGGAAAATACTACCTTGTAGATGCTGGGTACACTAATGGTCCGGGCTTCTTTGCTCCATACCGGTCAGTCCGGTACCATTTGAAAGAATGGGCGGCTAATGGAAATAACCCACAAACTCCAAGAGAGTTATATAATCTGCGACATGCATCAGCTAGGAATGTGATAGAGCGAACTTTTGGTCTACTAAAGATGAGATGGGCTATTTTGAGGACTAGTTCATTTTTTCGCATACGGAATCAGGTATCACATGGTATATTGCAAAACCAAGCCTCCATTTATTTTTATTTTTTATTAACTCGCCAATAATACCATCTCGCAGATCCGTGTCATTAACGCTTGCTGCATGTTGCATAACTTTGTAAGAGATGGGCAGAGAGAGATGGATGATATAATGCTAATTGACGTGGATAATCAGTTAAATGATGCTGCCATCGAACATCCCGAAGAACCAAACATTATTAGACATGTTGAATCAACAACTGAGTGGAACAACAAGCGAGATACCTTAGCTAATCAAATGTGGGCAGATTACCAAAGGGGACGCGGGGGAGCCAATCATTGAATTCATTCATTTGTATGTTCATATATTTCATATGCCTATTTTTTGAGCCCTGTCTCTCTCTCTCTCTCTCTCTCTCTCTCTCTCTCTCTCTCTCTCTCGGGATTCTATGTTTGTCTCATACATGTATTGTTGCTTGCAGGAAGATATGGATGTGGAGAAGAAAGGAGGTAGAAACTACCTTACCTGGACGGATGAAATGGATGAGGCAATGTTGAATGTGTTCGTGGAGCATTACAATAGACGGGACAGTGCTCAAAATGGGTGGAAGCCACATGTTTACACTATAGTTGTCAATAATGTTCGAGCCAAGTGCAATGTGGATATCACAAAGGAGAATGTCATATCAAGCTGCAAGACTATTGATAGACACTATGTCAATGTCAGCAAGATGTTGTCAACGAGTGGTTTGGGTGCGATTGGACCCATAACAAGCTTATGGTTGATAGTGAGGACCTGTGGAGCAACTATGTCAAGGTAAGCACTACATCTTGAGCAACTATGTATTCATGGCATGGCCATGAGATTCAGTTTCATCTTTCATGTGGTCAAGTTTCTTACTTAATTACTATCTTTTGTTGTCACTCATACTTGTACTGATATATCATGATGTCCATGTTTTCTCTTTGGATTTGTATATGGTGTTTGGATGGATGTGTGTTACATTGTCCACCATGACATGAGACTATTTGTCTTCATGTTTTGCAGGCAAATAAAGATGCCGCTTGCTACAGGCACATGGTCATAAAGTTTTGGGACTCAATCAGCCTTGTCTTCTCGAAGGATCATGCCATGGGAACCGGAGCCGGAACTGCCGCTGAAAGTTCTGCGGAAATGGCTGCGGAGAATGTGAACAATGTCAACATCAAGTCTGCCGCGACATCTTCTACTCAAACCAGTGAGGAACATAAGAAGAAAAGATACCGATCAGATGACTCAATTGCATCTATGCTTGGTGAAAAACTGGATAATTTTACAAGCGCCTACAAAGCTGACATTGCTCAAGTTGTTCCTCGCGATAAACCCTCCTCTCCAGAAGAAATACTTGATGCTCTCAATGCAATTGCTGGACTGGATGATGATTACTTGCTGGAAGCTTATGATATCCTCATAGCAGATGACCGCAAGTTCAAGGCTCTTATGGCGCTGCCTGAAAGGATGAAGAAGAAATGGACCCTCAAGCAAATCAACCAATGAAGGTATGTTGCTAGAAATGGACTGCTCATGTTCTGCGTAGTTAGAGAAATAAAGTTGTTTAGTTAACATGTGTCCCTTGCCTTTTGATTTCCCCTCTATGATTCGGTCTCGTCTTCACCATAATTTTGTCTTCGATCGCATCATGTACTATAGCTGGTTACCTGTCTCATTCATCATAAACTCGGATTTCAGAACTAATGATTCATATGACGCAACTTTTTACCTCTCTGCCTAATCAATCTCGAAAACAATAGTCAGATGCATTTATTTAGTGGGCCAGACCCAGTACTGCAATATTTGATTCCTTGGTCTTTAGAGTGCTCAACAGCTCGGGATCTTGTTGTCTTGTAGTAGGAGTAGATCATGGAGGAATGAATGGTCACTGGACCTTGCGTTTGTTTAATTAGGGTCAATATATTTCTGTAGTTATTTTTGAATGGCATGCGGCAGTTCACTGTAAGTCGAGTCTTGATTAGTCTATGCTTTTGTAGCTGTATAAACAGATTCTTCAATCTCATGTTGGCCTGAATACCATGAAAACAAACACTTCAACTATATGAGGTAGTAATGTGATGATTTGTCAAGGAGCCGTGAACCTGTCATTGATTAGGTTCAATTGCTGAACATTTCTCATATTTTTCTTGTGTTCATTGGGAACCTTGTGACCTTCTCCAGAGATATCATGACTTTGAGGAAACTTCATCTATCTTTCTTCAGTGTAGAGTTTATGTTACTTCAGATTTCAGAGTGCAAGTTACAAACACGAAGAAAAATAACATGAGTTTCAATTGACTCTTTGACCTCTCTGCCTTTAATATACTACTTTGTGTGTCGTAGCTTATTATACAGAAGAAAAGATGAGTTTCAATTGTGCCAATTAATAAATTAAGACGGTATTTTAGAAGCTTCACATTTGCTAACTACTACAGTAAGTTTGCTTACATGCTTCCGATGATGTCTGCAGGGTAACAACAAAGCCTGAAGACCAAACCAAGATCTGGATGCAAGTTCAAGCCTCTTTAATGGATGCAAAGATTTATTTTTTATGGTCCTAATGCATTTGTAATGGTGAGTTACAGTCTTTTATCTTCCATATCGTGCTTAATAAGCTATGAACCTTTGAAGATCTTTGTTTCTGACGAGCACAAGTTTTAGCCTTTAATGGATCTTCAAAGATCTTATCACTATTATTATCTGCATTATAGATTATTATATTTGAATGTGTGAATGTGTGAAGATGATGCTGTCTAGATCTTTTTGATCTTGATCACTGAAAAACGCACAGTTTTTTTGGGAATGATTATCATTTTTGGAGTAAATGCGTTGATTGTGCATATTGAGATATGCACATGGCAGCCAAACAGCATATGTCATTCCTTTCACAAATCCCCTCTGGCAGCCAAACAAGAAAATTGAAATTGGAATCCAAATCCCACAAAATGAAATCCTCCCTGGAATGAGATTTCATTTCATTTCCACCAAATGAAATGAAAGTCTGGTTCCCAAACGAGCTGTTACCGATTTATCACTATCGTTTTGGGGTTATGCATTAGATACAACTGCATTCACGTTAAATAGGGAACCATCTAAATCCGTTGAGACGACACCATATGAACTGTGGTTTGCCAAGAAACCCAAGTTGTCGTTTCTTAGAGTTTAGGGCTGCGATGCTTATGTGAAAAAGCTTCAACCTGATAAGCTCGAACCCAAATCGGAGAAATGCGTCTTCATAGGATACCCAAAGGAGACTATTGGTTACACCTTCTATCTCAGATCCGAAAGCCAGATATTCGTTGCTTAGAATGGATCCTTTCTAGAGAAGGAGTTTCTCTCGAAAGAAGTGAGTGGGAGGAAAGTAGAACTTGATGAGGTAATTGTACCTGCTCCCTTATTGGAAAGTGGTTCATCATAGAAATCTGTTCCACTGATTCCTACACCAATTAGTGAGGATGCTAATGATAATGATCATGAAGCTTCTGATCAAGTTACTACCCAACCTCGTAGGTCAACCAGAGTAAGATCCGCACCAGAGTGGTACGGTAATCCTGTTCTGGAAGTCATGTTACTAGACCATGATGAACCTACGAACTATGAGGAAGCGATGATGAGCCCAGATTCCGCGAAATGGCTTGAGGCCATGAAATCTGAGATGGGATCCATGTATGAGAACAAAGTATGGACTTTGATTGACTTGCCCAATGATCGGCAAGCCATTGAGAATAAATGGATCTTCAAGAGGAAGACGGACGCTGATGGTAGTGTTACTTTCTACAAAGCTCGAATTGTCGCAAAAAGGTTTTCGACAAGTTCAAGGTGTTGACTACGATGAGATTTTCTCACTCGTAGCGATGCTTAAGTCTGTCCGAATCATGTTAGCAATTGCCACATTTTATGAAATCTGGCAAATGGATGGCAAAACTACATTCCTTAATGGATCTCTTAAAGAAGAAGTTGTATATGATGCAACAAGAAGGTTTTGTCAATCCTAAAGGTGCTAACAAAGTGTGCGAGCTCCAGCGATCCATCTATGGACTGGTGCAAGCATCTCGGAGTTGGAATATACACTTTGATGAGTTGATCAAAGCATATAGTTTTATACAGACTTGCGGTGAAGCCTGTATTTACAAGAAAGTGAG
Organism: Triticum aestivum; assembly: GCF_018294505.1. Classification (NCBI taxonomy): domain Eukaryota; kingdom Viridiplantae; phylum Streptophyta; class Magnoliopsida; order Poales; family Poaceae; genus Triticum; species Triticum aestivum. The sequence continues at coordinate 55,539,823 of NC_057811.1, forward strand.
TGGGTGCACTACAGCATTTCTGATAAGTATATGTGAATGACATATTGTTGATTAGAACTAATGTAGAATTTTCTAGAAAGCATAAAGGATTGTTTGAAATGATTTTTTCAAAGAAAGACCTCGGTGAAGCTGCTTACATATTGGGCATCAAGATCTATAGAGATAGATCAAGACGCTTGATAAGATTTTTCAATGAGTACATACCTTGACAAGATTTTGAAGTGGTTCAAAATGGAACAATCAAAGAAGGAGTTCTTGCCTGTATTGCAAGGTGTAAAGTTGACTAAGACTCAAAACACGACCACGGAAGAATATATAAAGAGAATGAAAGTCATTCCCTATGCCTCGGCCATAGGTTCTATAAAGTATGCTATGCTGTGTAGCAAACCATTTGTGTACCTTGCCATGAGTTTGGCAAAGGGGTACGATATTGATCCAGGAGTGGATCACTTGATAGCGGTCAAAATTATCCTTAGAATACTAAGGAGATATTTCTCGGTTATGGAGGTGATAAAGAGTTCGTCGTAAAGAGTTACACCAATGCAAGCTTTTACACCGATCTGGATGACTCAGAGTATCAATCTGGATACATATTGAAAGTGGGAGCAATTGGCTAGAGTAGCTCCATGCAGCGCATTGTAGACACAGAAAATTTGCAAAATACATACGGCTCTGAATATGACAGACCCATTGACTAAGCTTCTCTCACAAGCAAAACATGATCACGCCTTAGTACTCTTTGGGTGTTAATCACATAGCGATGTGAACTAGATTATTGACTCTAGTAAAACCCTTTGGGTATTAGTCACATGACGATGTGAACTAATCACATGGTGATGTAAACTATTGGTGTTAAATCACATGGCGATGTGAACTAGATTACTGACTCTAGTGCAAGTGGGAGACTGAAGGAAATATGCCCTAGAGGCAATATAAAGTTGTTATTTATATTTCCTTATAGCATGATAAATGTTTATTATTCATGCTACAATTGTATTAACCGGAAACTTAGTACATGTGTGAATACTTAGACAAAACAGAGTGTCCCTTGTATGCCTCTACTTGACTAGCTCGTTAATCAAAGATGGTTATGTTTCCTGACCATAGACATGTGTTGTCATTTGATGAACGGGATCACATCATTAGATAATGATGTGATGGACAAGACCCGTCTGTTAGCTTAGCATTATGATCGTTGAGTTTTATTGCCATTGCTTTCTTCATGACTTATACATGTTCCTCTAACTATGAGATTATGCAACTCCCGAATACCAGAGGAACACCTTGTGTGTTATCAAACGTCACAACGTAACTGGGTGATTATAAAGATGCTCTACAGGTGTCTCCGAAGGTGTTTGTTGGATTGGCATCGATCGAGATTAGGATTTGTCACTCCGTGTATCGGAGAGGTATCTCTGGGCCCTCTCGGTAATGCACATCAGTGTAAGCCTTGCAGGCAATGTGACTAATGAGTTAGTTGTGGGATGATGCATTACGGAACGAGTAAAGAGACTTGCCGGTAACGAGATTGAACTAGGTATTGAGATACCGACGATCGAATCTCGGGCAAGTAACATACCGATGACAAAGGGAACAACATATGTTGTTATGCGGTTTGACCGAGAAAGATTTTCATAGAATATGTGGGAACCAATATGAGCATCCAGGTTCCGCTATTGGTTATTGACCGGAGATGAGTCTCGGTCATGTCTACATAGTTCTCGAACCCGTAGGGTCCGCACGCTTAACGTTCGATGACGATCGGTATTATGAGTTTATGTGTTTTGATGTACTGAAGGTTGTTCGGAGTCCCGGATGTGATCATGGACATGACGAGGAGTCTCGAAATGGTCGAGACATGAAGATTGATATATTGTAAGGTTATGTTTGGACACCGGAAAAGATTCAGATGAGTTGGGCATTTTCCGGAGTACCGGGAGGTTACCGTAACCTGCCGGGGGCTTAATGGGCCTACATGGGCTTTAGTCGAAGAGAGAGGAGGGGCGCCCCCTCCCCAAGCCCAATCCGAATTAGGAGGGGTCCGCCCCCCCTTTCCTTCTTCTCTTCTTCCCCTTCCTACCCCCTCCTATTATGACTAGGAAAAGGAGGAACCTACTCCTAGTAGGAGTAGGATTCCCCCCTGGGGGCGCACCATGAGGCCGGCCGGCCCCCTCCTTCCCTCCTTTATATATGATGGAGGGTGCACCTCATAGACACACAAGTTGATTGTTTAGCCGTGTGCGGTGCCCCCCTCCACAGATCTCCACCTCGCCGTATCGTTGTACTGCTTAGACGAAGCCCTCCATCGGTAACTTCATCATCACTGTCATCACGCCGTCGTGCTGACGAAACTCTCCCTCGGCCTCAGCTGGATCAAGAGTACGAGGGACGTCACCGAGCTGGACGTGTGCAGATCGTGGAGGTGACATGCGTTTGGTACTGGATCGGATGGATAGCGAAGACGTTCAATTACATCAACCTCATTACTTAACGCTTCCTGTTTCGGTCTACGAGGGTACGTGGACACACTCTCCCGCTCGTTGCTATGCATCACATAGATAGATCTTGCGTGATCGTAGGTAATTTTTTTTGAAATACTGCGTTCCCCAACAGCCTCTACTTGACTAGCTCGTTGATCAAAGATGGTTATGTTTTGACCATAGACATGTGTTGTCATTTGACGAATGGGATCACATCATTAGAGAATGATGTGATGGACAAGACCCACCCGTTAGCTTAGCATAATGATCGTTTAGTTTTATTGCTATTGTTTTCTTCATGATTTATACATGTTCCTCTGACTATGAGATTATGCAACTCCTGAATACCGGAGGAACACCTTGTGTGCTATCAAACGTCACAACCTAACTGGGTGATTATAAAGATGCTCTACAGGTGTCACCGATGGTGTTTGTTGAGTTGGCATAGATCAAGATTAGGATTTGGCACTCCGTGAATCGGAGAGGTATCTCTGGGCCCTCTCGGCAATGCATATCACTATAAGCCTTGCAAGCAGGTGACTAATGAGTTAGTTGCGGGATGATGCATTACGGAACGAGTAAAGAGACTTGTCGGTAACGAGATTGAACTAGGTATGATAATACCGACGATCGAATCTCGGGCAAGTAACATACCGATGACAAAGGGAACAACGTATGTTGTTATGCGGTTTGACCGATAAAGATCTTCGTAGAATATGTAGGAGCCAATACGAGCATCCATGTTCCGCTATTGGTTATTGACCGGAGATGTGTCTCGGTCATGTCTACATAGTTCTCGAACCCGTAGGGTCCACACGCTTAACGTTTGATGACGATTTGTATTATGAGTTATGTGATTTGATGACCAAAGTTTGTTCGGAGTCCCAGATGAGATCACGGACGTGAAGAGGAGTCTCGAAATGGTCGAGACATAAAGAATGATATGTTGGACGATGTTATTCGGACACCGGATGAGTTCCGGGTGGTACCGGGTAATTATCGGAGTGCTGGAGGGTTACCGGAACCCCCCGGGGGAACTAATGGGCCTTGATGGGCCTTAGTGGAGAGAGAGGAGGGCCGCAAGGGGCTGGCCGCGTGCCCTCCCCCTTGGCTGTCTGAATTGGACTAGGGGAAGGGGGCGGCGCCCCCCTTTCCTTCCCCTCTCCCTCTCCCTTCCTTCTTCCCCCTTCCACTAGGTGGAATCCTACTATGACTTGGAGTCCTAGTAGGACTACTCTCTCCTGGCGCGCCCTACAAGGGCCGGCCGGCCTCCCCCTCTCCTCCTTTATATACAGAGGCAGGCTGCACCCTAGAACAGATAAGATCAATTGTCTTAGCCGTGTGCGATGCCCCCCTCCACAGTTTAACACCTCGGTCATATCGTTGTAGTGCTTAGGCGAAGCCCTGCGCCGGTAACTTCATCATCACCGTCGCCACACCATCATGCTGACGGAACTCTCCCTCGTCCTCAACTGGATCAAGAGCTCGAGGGACGTCATCGTGCTGAACGTGTGCTGAACACGGAGGTGCCGTACGTTCGGTACTTGGATCAGTTGGATCGTGAAGACGTTCGACTACATCAACCGTGTTACTAAATGCTTCCGCTTTCGGTCTACGAGGGTATGTGGACACTCTCTCCCCGCTCGTTGCTATGCTTCTCCAAGATAGATCTTTCGTGATTGTAGGAATCTTTTTGAAATACTGCGTTCCCCAACATATATTCGGCAAAAGTCAGTAAGAAGTAGAGTGAATTTGAAACTACAGCATTTAGGCCCGGATAGAATGGGTCCTCAAGCTTAGAATCATTTGGCCTAACCTTTAAGAAAAGTCAGCATCTTTTCATCTGGGTCGTACTAAAGGCAGGTAGACCGAACACACGGCATTTGTCCCAATGACTGGTACACTAACGGTGGCTTATTGGTTCCTTCATCCCTTCCATCCTCAAGTCTTACTTTCCTTGATGCCTTAGTTTACTTGATGCCCGATTCATTCCTCCCTGTATTTAATCTCTCGTGCCATATTCTTTTTCAGGTTTGACATTACTTCCCTTTACTATCTTTTTACTTTTCTCAAGGACGTAAGATTCTTCAAAATCCCTTTCGCAGATTCCTTTGGTTCTGTGTGAAAACAACCATCTTCTCTCCCTTTCTTTGATCCTTTGTTATTCCTCCTCAAATAGGACAGGCATGTTTCCCTAGATGAGGGATACTCATTATTATTATGAATAGATTACTCTATCAAAAACGCTCTATCCTATTCCCTGAATCAATCAATCTCTAATCTCTATCATAGTCCATCTCACCTTCGCCTACTTGAAGGACACTAACATCACCATCTGAACTCAGGAATAACTCTGATTTCTCAGGGTTTACCTCTGTGTCCCCGCCTCACGCTCTATCACAAAAATAAATCCACTTAGATTCACGTGCCTTAAGATGTCCCGAATCTCATAACTCTCAAGGCGATATGAATCATATCATGTTGAACCTAGAAGGACATTGGTGTCCCATCTTGTATAAAGAACACCTTCATAGCGGCTCAGGACCTCGCTATCGAATTGATATTGAAAAAAGATATGTAGGAGCACATCACTCAATTCACCTATCAGTGGTATACACTTCGAGTGAGGAATTTGGAGGTTAGTGTCGGCATTATATATCGGGAGAGATAGAAATTGATTTAAGATGTTGGAAATCACATCCATATTATGTAGACACTTTAATGTACCCCATAGATGTTTCGTAGGAACATAGTGGATAATGTGACTCAAATCCACATAGATTATTCGATTCACACCCCTTTGACCATTCCAGAACCTCTCATGGTAAGTCACCATTTCATTATAATGAGTTAATCTACGCGGAAGATTGTTTCTTCTCCATAGAAACTCCCGCATTAAGATATTAGCTAATGCTTTCAAAAGTAGTACATCTACTGGAGGAGATGGAACAGACACACAAGGCCAATCACCAACATTGATGAGTGGGTGCCTCGCACAACAATACCCTTGCTCATCATGCCTTTCAAGAGTTAAATGTTCCTGCATACTCATACCTCCCCCCCCCCCATATTTATAGGCTTTGTATACCAATTTGGGATGAAATGAAGAATAACCTTCATGTATATGTGACACCATGGCATGGATTTCAGTGGGTAAGACGCCCCGCTCCCTCCACACGTCACTCGAATTATAGATTGAGTTGATCTCATTAATCAATTCTAGTTTCCAAAAACTACCATGAAATCTCCGGTGAAAAGTGACGTTGTGATTACTTCTAGATCCAATGAAAACTTTCGAGATAATACAAAAAGTGGTCATCATTTCTTTCTCTTGGTAAGTTGGCTGGTTTCTTCCCATTCTTTCTTCTTTCCACTAATCTAATGGTTTCATTCTCCCATCAAGAGGTTATGATACTAGCAAGAGTCCTATTCTTCTCCTCTCGATCCTACCTTGGGTTATGTTTGACAGGGATGGTCAGTGAACTTCTATTGGTTTCAAAGGAGGATAGAGATCCATTGGGGAAGGCTCGAAAGGTTATTCGATATCAAAGGTTGACCCTCGATGCACCACAGCCACTATTTTTTTACTCCTTTTATGCAATTATGAACGAAACTTTCCCGATTCCAATGCAACTTATCCTTTTGGAGTTGACGTAACAAACTACGCGAGCCTCCCGATGAAGCCAATAGAAATCTTATCCTAATACTTAAAATAAAAGGCAAATTCATTATGGTGGTATACTAGCCACCAGTTCTGGAACTTCCAGTTCCAATCGGAGCATATAGATCCGTAAATGGATTTGTATGTATAGCCACTTCAGTTGTGCTCCTCATTTCTCGAATGGAAAAAAGTATCTTCTTTCTGGGAACATGCTAAACCAGAAATTCTTATGTTCGTGATTCTTCATCCACCGATGCAGAAAATCTTCCAGATTTCCATTCTCATATGAGGCAGGAAAATTTATGGGCAACAGGTCGGCATGAAGTGATTCATCATGTTCAAACATGAACCTTTAATTTGCTCATTGGGGATGGTTTATAAATCATCAAATTCCCACAAATGGAATGAGAAGTGGGTCCATGTAAATGATTGAGACCTCGCAAACAACAACGTTCCTTCCCCATATGTAGTTCGGGACCCAAGGGAAATCGTTGAGTGAACTGTATCTTATGGAAAAAATGGAGAATAGATAGCAACTGGTTTAGGCTCCACCTTAGCACATCTTGTTTGTGCTCTACACCACATTTTTCCTATATACCGGCAACTAGCATCCCATCAGAAACCTATGGGCGAGATTTCTTGAGGAGGGTTGGGCATGGTTTTTTAACCCACCCTTTCATTCACTTAAGACCCAAAGCAGAAAAGGTTTGCAATCCATATACTGGAATTTGGTTCCACCAAAGTACAAGGACTAAACTGGTCGACTCCACCGTAGGGTGCGAGATGTTGAGCTTCCTCGACGCCTACTCTAGGTATCAGCAAGTCTATATGGCTGAGGAAGACAAAGAAAAAACTAGTTTTATCTCCCCTTCCTTCTGCTACAAGCGAATGCCCTTCGGTTTGATAAATGCTGGCGCCACATTTAAGCGCCTAATGAGCCTCATCCTCAGGTCTCAGTTGGGTCGTAATGCAGAAGTGTACGTTGACGACGCCGTCATCAAAAGCCGCTTGGCAGGGACTCACCCCAAAAACACCTCTTTTTTGCATCTGCTGAGTAGAACCAATTACCAGATCCAACTTCTAAGCTCTATGCTCTACTTCGGCCTTGCTCTCACTTATGGGTAGGAAGGACAATAAGCAGGAGTTCATGTTGCCTAACTATTCTATCTAGGCGGAAGTTGTTTTCGTAGGAAAGACGAAAGGTTTTGCCCGTTGGTTGTATCGAATTTCCCTTTCTAATAGCATACACAAATAGATAAGAAAGTTACGATGATGTAAGGTAAATGAAAACCTTTGATTTACCTTACCATCAGTTCTGTCTTATCTCTGTGCCTCCTCTAGCCATTTCATAATTGGATATCGTCATTCAAATCTGTTATAACAACTATTTGGTAAGCAGGGATACGAATCAAACAATAAATACCAACTCTAAGTGTGATGGATAGTACCTGGTGCCTAATTTCATGGTATCTTTCTTGGCGCCTACTGCTACCTCTTGATCATGCGTTGGTTTTCCCTTGAAGAGGAAAGGGTGATGCAGCAAAGTAGCGTAAGTATTTCCCTCAGTTTTTGAGAACCAAGGTATCAATCCAGTAGGAGACTACACGCAAGTCGCCTAGTACCTGCACAAACAATCAAGAACCTTGCAACCAACGCGATAAAGGGGTTGTCAATCCCTTCACGGCCACTTGCAAAAGTGAGATCTGATAAAGATAATAAGATAAATATTTTTGGTATTTTTGTTGTATAGATTGGAAAATAAAGATTGCAAAATAAATAGTAAACTAGAATTATAGATCGGAAACTTATATGATGTAAAGTAGACCCGGGGGCCATAGGTTTCACTAGTGGCTTCTCTCATGATAGCATGTATTACAGTGGGTGAACAAATTATTGCCGAGCAATTGATAGAAAAGCGCATAGTTATGATGATATCTAAGGCAATGATCATGAATATAGGCATCACGTCTGTGTCAAATAGACCGAAACGATTCTGCATCTACTACTATTACTCCAGACATCGACCGCTATCCAGCATGCATCTAGAGTATTAAGTTCATAAGAACTGAGTAACGCATTAGGCAAGATGACATGATGTAGAGGGATAAACTCAAGCAATATGATATAAACCCCATCTTTTTATCCTCGATGGCAACAATACAATACGTGTCGGTTCCCTTTCTATCACTGGGATCGAACTCCGCAAGATTGAACCCAAAGCTAGCCACTTCTCCCATTGCAAGGAAGATCAATCTAGTAGGCCAAACTAAACCGATAATTCGAAGAGACTTGCAAAGATATCAAATCATGCATATAAGAATTCAGAGAAGAACCAAATAATATTCATAGATAATCAAATTCATAAACCCACAATTCATCGGATCTCGGCAAACACACCGCAAAAGAGTATTACATCGAATAGATCTCCAAGAACATCGAGGAGAACTTTGTATTGAGAACCAAAGAGAGAGAAGAAGCCATCTAGCTAATAACTATGGACCCGAAGGTTGGTGGTAAACTACTCACACATCATCGGAGAGGCTATAGTGTTGATGTAGAAGCCCTCCGTGATCAAATCCCCCTCCTAGAGATTGCCGGAAAAGGCCCCAAGATGGGATCTCACGGGTACAGAAGGTTGCGGCGGTGGAAAAGTGGTTTCGTGGCTCCCCTGGATGTTTTCAGGGTATAAGAGTATATATAGGCGAAAGAAGTAGGTCGGTGGAGCTACGAGGGGCCCATAAGGGTGGCGGCGCGCCCTCCTGCCTCGTGGCCGCCTTGTTGCGTCTCTAACTTCCACTCCAAGCCTCCTGGATTACGTTTGTTCCAAGAAAGATCCTCGCGAAGGTTTCGTTCCGTTTGGATTCCGTATGATATTCCTTTTCCGTGAAACACTGAAATAGGCAAAAAACAGCAATTTGCACTGGGCCTTCCGTTAATAGGTTAGTCCCAAAAATAATATTAAAGAGCATATTAAAGCCCATTAAACATCCAAAACAGATAATATAATAGCATGGAACAATCAAAAATTATAGATACGTTGGAGACGTATCAAGAATCCCCAAGCTTAATTCCTGGTCGTCCTCGAGTAGGTAAATGATAAAAACGGAATTTTTGATGTGGAATGCTACCTAACATAATTTTCAATGTAATTCTCTTTATTGTGGCATGAATGTTCAGATCCGAAAGATTCAAGACAAAAGTTTAATATTGACATAAAAATAATAATACTTCAAGCATACTAACAAAACAATTATGTCTTCTCAAAATAATATAGCCAAAAAAAGCTCATCCCTACAAAATCATATAGTTTGGCCATGCTTCATTTTCGTCACACAAAATCCTCTCATCATGCACAACCCCGATGACAAGCCAAACAATTGTTCCATACTTTAGTATTCTCAAAAAATTTCAACTTTCACGCAATACATGAGCGCGAGCCATGGACATAGCACTATTGGTGGAATAGAATATGATGATGGAGGTTGTGTGGAGAAGACAAAAAAGGAGAAAGTCTCACATTGACGCGGCTAATCAATGGGCTATGGAGATGCCCATCAATTGATGTCAATGCGAGGAGTAGGGATTGCCATGCAATGGATGCACTAGAGCTATAAATGCATGAAAGCTCAACAAAAGAAACTAAGTGGTTGTGCATCCAACTTGCTTGCTCACGAAGACCTAGGGCATTTGAGGAAGCCCATTGTTGGAATATACAAGCCAAGTTCTATAATGAAAATTCCCACTAGTATATGAAAGTGACAAAATAAGAGACTCTCTATCATGAAGATCATGGTGCTACTTTGAAGCACAAGTGTGGAAAAAGGATAGTAACATTGCCCCTTCTCTCTTTTTCTCTCATTTTTTGGGCCTTCTCTTTTATTGGCCTTTTTTTATTTGGCCTTTTTTTATTTCCTCACACGGGACAATGCTCTAATAATGATGATCATCACACTTCTATTTATTTACAACTCAAGGATTACAACTCGATACTAGAACAAAATATGACTCTATATGAGTGCCTCCGGCGGTGTACCGGGATGGGCAATGAATCAAGAGTGACATGTATGAAAATTTATGCATGGTGGCCTTGCCACAAATACGATGTCAACTACATGATCATGCAAGGCAATATGACAATGATGAAGCATGTCATAATAAAAGGAACGGTGGAAAGTTGCATGGCAATATATCTCGGAATGGCTATGGAAATGCCATAATAGGTAGGTATGGTGGCTATTTTGAGGAACATATAAGGAGGCTTATGTGTGATAGAGCGTATCATATCACGGGGTTTGGATGCACCGGCGAAGTTTGCACCAACTCTCGAGGTGAGAAAGGGAAATGCACGGTACCGAAGAGGCTAGCAATGATGGAATGGTGAGAGTGCATATAATCCATGGACTCAACATTAGTCATAAAGAACTCACATACTTATTACAAAAATCTAAAAAGCACTACGTGCATGCTCCTAGGGGGGTAGATTGGTAGGAAAAGACCATCGCTCGTCCCCGACCGCTACTGATAAGGAGGACAACCAAAGAAACACCTCATGCTTCAAATTTGTTACACAACGGTTACCATACGTGCATGCTACGAGACTTGCAAACCTTAACACAAGTATTTCTCAAATTCACAATTACTCAACTAGCATGACTCTAATATCACCATCTTCATATCTCAAAACAATCATCAAGTATAAAACTTCTCATAGTATTCAATGCACTCTATATGGAAGTTTTTATTATACCCATCTTGGATGCCTATCATATTAGGACTAATTTTATAGCCAAAGCAAATTACCAAGCTGTTCTAAAAGACTCTCAAAATAATATAAGTGAAGCATGATAGATCAAATGATTTCTATAAAATAAAACCACAACCGTGCTCTAAAAGATATAAGTGAAGCACTAGAGCAAAATTATCTAGCTCAAAAAATATAAGTGAAGCACATAGAGTATTCTAATAAATTCCGATTCATGTGTGTCTCTCCCAAAAGGTGTGTACAGCAAGGATGATTGTGGTAAACTAAAAAGAAAAAACTCAAATCATACAAGATGCTCCAAGCAAAACACATATCATGTGGTGAATAAAAATATAGCCTCAAGTAAAGTTACCGATAGACGAAGACGAAAGAGGGGATGCCTTCCGGGGCATCCCCAAGCTTAGGCTTTTGGTTGTCCTTGAATTTTACCTTGGGGTGCCTTGGGAATCCCAAGCTTAGGCTCTTGCCACTGCTTATTCCAAAATTCATCAAATCTTTACCCAAAAACTTGAAAACTTCACAACACAAAACTTAAACAGAAAATCTCATGAGCTCCGTTAGTATAAGATAACAAATCACCACTTTAAGGTACTGTAATGAACTCATTATTTATTTATATTGGTGTTAAACCTACTGTATTACAACTTCTCTATGGTTCATACTCCCCGATACTAGCCATAGATTCATCAAAATAAGCAAACAACACACGAAAAACAGAATCTGTCAAAAACAGAACAGTCTGTAGAAATCTGAATCAAACGTATACTTCTGTAACTCCAAAAATTCTGAAATAAATTGGTGGACGTGAGGAATTTGTCTATTAATCATCTGCAAAAAAATCAACCTAAAATCACTCTCCCGTAAAAAAATGGCAGCTAATCTCGTGAGCGCTAAAGTTTCTGTTTTTTATAGCAAGATCGCAAAGACTTCACCCAAGTCTTCCCAAAGGTTCTACTTGGCACAAACACTAATTAAAACATAAAACCACATCTAAACAGAGACTAGATGAATTATTTATTACTAAACAAGAACAAAAAGCAAGGAACAAAAATAAAATTGGGTTGCCTCCCAACAAGCGCTATCGTTTAACGCCCCTAGCTAGGCATAAAAACAAGAATAGATCTAGGTATTTTCATAATAATGATAGTGAAAATCGTGAAAACTCATCTCATATTCCCTACGTTCAGCAGCAAGTTTTCTTTGTGGCAAGCAAAAGTAATCAAAAGGGCAAAATTAAATGGGACAGAAGTCCCCAAGATCAAGCTCAGGAGGTATTGGTTCCTCCTTTGGCCCCTCAAATTGCACGACCAATTCATCGTTATAAGAATTCTTTTGGTAAAAAGTAATGAGACTTTGTTCAAGAGAAAAACCTAACCCGTTGTTCTGAATAGCAAAATTATCATTAAGCTCAGAAATTCTATTAACTAGAACATTGGTAGGGACCTTCTTTCTAAGGTTCTCATTATAAGCAACAAGATCTAAAGATCATAAACGCATTATATCTTCCTGATTAAAAAGGATAGCTTCTATGGGTGTACGGCCAGCATCCACCCTATAATGCGCAAAAATTTCCTTGGCCTCTTTCATAATAAATCTGAACTCATGTGCCAAAAAGATAGTAGCTACATGTTTAACGGAAGAATGCTCAATATTGGAAAATTCTAGGAAAATCCTTTGTATGCAAGGATGCATATGCATAAATTGTCTTTCAAGTTCAACTGTGAGCAAAGATATAGCATCCACAAGACTACTAGTTCTATGAAGAATAGACCCTCCCATAGTGGTCAAAGCACCGGAACAAGTAAAGAAATCTTGAATAACTCCTTTTCCAATAATATTACCACTACCGATCCGAAACTTTTTAGTGTGTAGAATAGTAGATTCTTCATGAGGATTATCAAAAGCATCATGGTTTCCCCCATTGTTGCTATTATCCTTTTCAACTATAACCTCCCCAATTTTAGACATGATGGTAACAAACCGCACAAAGAACGGGCACACAAGAAGCAAGAGAAAAGAGGCGAACGAAAGAGGGCGAATAAAACGGCAAAGGTGAAGTGGGGGGGAGGAAAACGAGAGGAAAATGGCAAATAATGTAAAGCGCATAGTTATGATGATACCTAAGGAAATGATCATGAATATATGCATCACGTATGTGTCAAGTAGACCGAAACGATTCTGCATCTACTACTATTTCTCCACACATCGACCGCTATCCAGCATGCATCTAGAGTATTAAGTTCATAAGAACGGTGTCGGTGGAAACGACACCTATGGGATCACTGGGATCCCTTCTACGGTTGCCGGGTGTGGGGTTGTGCAAAGAGCAGGTCCAGGAGCCAGCACAAGGATCGTTTACCCAGGTTCGGGCCGCGAGGATGCGTAAAAACCTAGTCCTGCTTTGGTGTATGTATTTGAGTGTTCTTGAGTTCTTGAACTAGCTACGGTGCGTGTCTAGCCCAAAAGATCCGAATCCCTCCCCTGGTCGCCTCGGGCCTCCTTTTATAGATAAAAGGGGTTGCCACAGTGGCACACAGGAGGTGGAAAGGTGTACAGTTGATGAGTCCATCCTTTGGCACCGTCAGACAAACGCATTTAATGCGCTGTCGATGTGCCTCTCTTTCTTTATTGGGGACGGCAAGGAAGCTCGTCCCAGTTGTCACCGCCTCGCAGGGCTGCGACGCGCGTTCGAGCTGACGAGGCGTTGTAGCGCCACGTTGGCTGGCTGCTGGGCTGGCGCGGTGGTGGAGTCTTCACGAAGATCTGCATGCCACCACGCAGGTGCTAGCCGAGTCGGCGTAGAGGCCGCACGCTGCCACGCAGGTGCATGCCCAGCTGGTTGAGCTAGCAGCTGCATGGGAGCGGCGGTGTAGTCTTGGTAGACGTGGGTCTGGCCACGGCCCCATAAGTGTCTTCGGCAAGGGCCTTGCCGGGGCCCTGGCAAGGGTCTTGCCGTGGCACCGTGGTCGTCCCCGGCAAGGGTCTTGCCGGGGGTCTCGTGGATTTCCTCGGCTAGGATCCCGCCGAGGATCGTCGTCTTCTGGTCCTCATCTAATCTTGTGTGTTTATGATCTTGACAAAGATCTGCATGCCACCACAGAGGTGCCTCCCGAGCCTTGGTTCCAATGTGGTTGTTGGCGGTGTTGGAACCCTCGGGCTCAAGGGTGGCTCACTCTGCTGGTGTGGGCAAGTTGCCCCGGCAAGGCTCTTGCCGGGGCCGCGGAGGCCGCCCTGGCAAGGGTCTTGCCGGGGGAGTCCACCTCGCCCTCTTGCTCTTTGTGTCTCTTGGTCTTGGCGTTGCTTTGGTTGCCTTGCGCTTCGGCTTCCCTCTTTTGCCCTGCTCAGTGTGGCCGTGGGCGCAGCTCTAACTGCCCGTGCACAAGTAAAGGGGTAAAAAGGAGTGCCCCTACTTTTGTACACCGACAGGAGCTCCCGGGCCTGGGCTACACATAAGCGCAACGCGTTGTTGGGCTGGGCGCAGAACGGTGGGCGTGCAGGCAAGGCTGGATTTTTACCGCAGTAACTTCTTCGCTCGCTTGCGCTTCCCCACGACCTGCGTTGAATGCGCGTCGTGGAGGGTTGTGCGTGACGTGGGCGGCATGCGTGGGGCGGCCGCTGCCCTCATGCGTCACATCGTAGTAAAGAGGCGGCTCGCGCCTTCCCCATAAAAAGAGGAAAACGCAGAGGTGCGGCTCATTTACTGAGTGGACTCGGGTCATGGTCTTCAAGGCGTCTGCGCCCCACGATCATGGGGTGGGGGACGGTCGCCTCACCCGTCCCCTCGATTTCTGCTTGCTCGCCACATGTCCCCCATGCCTCTAAGGTGGCAGGCGGTGGAGGCGGGAAACCGGGCCGCCGCTGATTGGAGCAGCGGGTCGGTCCCGATTCCCTGCGCCCCCGATGGTCGGATTGGTTGAGTGGGGCGACCGAGCCCCGATCCCGCCCCTTTATAAAAGGGGAAGGGGAATGGCACCCCGCATTCTATCATCATCCATATCCTTCCACCTCGTCTGCTTCCTTCCATCTGTCATGGCGAGAGGAGGCGCTGGCCCTTCGACGGTGGCGGCGAGGGTCTCTGCTCGACAGCGCGTCCCTCCTTCCCAAGAGCTCGCGGCGGCAGAGCCGGCCACAAGAGGAAGGGGGAGGGGGCGAGGCCGAGGTCGTCGTGACAGTCGGGGAAGAGGGGGACGGGGCGGCGCACCGGCCTCGCCTCCGCCGGTGATGCCTCCCGCAATGGAGGGCCATGTCGGGGACCAGCCCCGTGAGTTCTTCATCAGGCTGTGCCGGCCACCGCATCGTCGTCTTCGTCTCCCCACCCCATTCGCTCGGGAGATGGAGCTCGACCCGCCACAGACCCTCAGGTTGCATATGAGGGGCTGCGGGAATGGCAGCACGCGGGTCGATGTCAACTTTCCCGCTCCTCACGTCATGTACCTTCGTCGTGGATGGAAGACTTTCGCTCGTGTCCACAGCCTAATGGCGGGGCTCGTTCTCTACTTCAAATTAATGGAGAACAGCCTGCTCTCCGTCAAGGTCTTTGGGGACCTTGGAACTCGCCTAAAGTGCTGCGTGGAGAGCTCCTCCGATGATTAAGACTCTTCCACAAGCGGGAGTGCCGAGGAGGATAGCAACAGCGACGATGAGGGCGTCGAGCGGGGCGACGCCGACCTCGACTCCGACTGACCGCGTCGCCCCTCCCTCGGCGGCGCGCCCTACCGAGGGCCTTCCTCGTCAAGCTCTCCATCGGCGCATTCCCCGCCGCCTCCTTGGGCGGCTGACGTAGGAGGGCCGGAGAAGACGAAGAAGGTGGGCCGTCAAGTCGGAGTACGCGGGCACCGACGCCTTCATCGCGTATTGTCGGCCCGCCGCCTCATCTTCCGGCTCCTCTCCCGGCATCGGGATGCTCTCCTGGTGTCTTCTGCTGCTCGTACCTCGCCTAGGCACTCCTTTTGCCCTCCTGCTATCTTGTTCCATCTTCTGAGGAGAGGGACAAGAAAGGGATTATGGGCATCTTATCTCTTTTTAGTTTGTAAGCCTGCGGGCACTTGTTAGATTTGGAACTTGTAATCCCCCTGCTCATGTTTTTCATCCCGTATGAACTGTACCTGTATGGGACGTTTTTTATGAAAAAGGGTGCTTGCCGGGTTCTTTGTGCGTGAGCGAGGCCCATGCCAAGGATTGAATCCTTGTTATTTTTAAGATAAACATCGTCGCCCGGCAACAGGCCTTGTCGTCCCCTTACTTCATTCGACCATTCTCACGCTCTTGGCGGAGGTAGGGGCGAGTAGAGTTAGGCCCTTTGTTTATTTCCCCGCCACCGCGACTACGACCTAGTTCCGACCCAGGGAATAATTCTCGGGCACAGGAAAGGGGAGCACGGTGGCCTAGGAATAAAACGAGGTTTCATACGTCTCAACTCCATACTGGAATTCACAATGGGGGATAAAAGACTTATCTGGATCTGCAGCCCCCGGCAGCCTTGGCTTGCCGTGGTTGGATTCTTGCGTCGGCAGCCCCCGGCAACCTCGGGTTGCCGGGGCCGGAGTGCCGGCTTGTTAACATTCT
Source organism: Triticum aestivum (assembly GCF_018294505.1). Taxonomy (NCBI): domain Eukaryota; kingdom Viridiplantae; phylum Streptophyta; class Magnoliopsida; order Poales; family Poaceae; genus Triticum; species Triticum aestivum. The sequence continues at coordinate 55,556,291 of NC_057811.1, forward strand.
TCCAGAAAGCTCAGCAGAAACGTCCATGTACCCTGCGAACCAAAGAGGATGGAAAGGAACAGAGAGACGCACACTCGACCTCTATGCTAGGGGTTAGTCGCCGCTAAGCACTATCAACCCTAACCGAGGGAGAGACTTGACCTAGCATGCATGCTAAAACTTAGGGCACCAGCGCTTCATTTACTTATGCTCAGGGTCTGCGCCTGGCTTTGTACAGAGGGTTACATGCCTCGCCGACAAGACTTGTACAAAAAGGTGGTTTGCCGGGGGGCCCGGCAACCGCGCCTTATGGGTAAAACTTGCGAAGATGTTCAATGTTCCAGGACTTGCTCACTGGAATAGCATCTTCGATCTCCAGGCGGACTGCGTCGGGCCTGGTGACTCGTATTACCCGATAAGGGCCTTCCCACTTCGGCGTCAACTTGTTGGAATTCTTGGCCGATTGAACGCGACGAAGAACAAGGTCACCTTCCTCAAAGCTTCGGGCATGAACCTTGTGGCTATGGTAGCGGCGCAAGGCTTACTGGTAGCGCGCTGCTCCAACCGCTGCCCGAAGACAATCTTCCTCAAGGAGCGTTGCGTCATCTTGCCGCAATTGCTCTTGCTCAAGCTCGTCATAAGCGAGCACTCGAGGTGACCTGTATGTGAGTTCCATGGGGAGAACTACTTCTGCCTCGTATACCAGGGCAAAGGGTGTCTCGCCGGTGGCTCGATTTGGCGTCATTCTGATTGACCAAAGAACCACCGGCAACTCATCAATCCAGCGCCTTCCGCTCTTGTGCAGCCTGTTAAAAGTCTTTGTCCTTAGGCCTCGCAGTACTTCAGCATTTGCCCTCTCCGCCTGGCCGTTGCTCCGTGGGTGTGCCACGGAAGCGAAACAGACCTTGCTGCCGAGATCTTGGATGTATTGCATGAAGGTGTGGCTTGTGAACTGCGTGTCGTTGTCGGTGATGACTCTATTTGGCACACCAAAATGGCAGACTAGCCCCTTGAAGAACTTGACGGTTGACTGCGTTGTCACCTTCCTCACTGCTTCCACCTCCGACCACTTTGTGAACTTGTCGATTGCAACATACAAGTACTCAAAGCCCCCGACAGCGCGGGGGAAAGGGCCCAGTATGTCGAGCCCCCAGACCGAAAATGGCCAGGAGAGAGGAATCGTTTGAAGGGCTTGAGCTGGTTGATGAAGCTTCTTCGAATGTAACTGACACGCTTCACACTTGGTGACTGGTGCCGTTGCATCCTGGAGGGTAGTGGGCCAGAAGAAACCTTGACGGAATGCCTTGCCGGCAAGGGCCCTCGACCCTATGTGAGAACCACATATGCCTCCATGTACCTCTGCCAACAGCTCCACTCCTTCCTCCCGGGGAATGCACTTCAATTTCACACCGTTAGGTCTTTTCCTATACAGGACGTCGTCGACGAACTGATACATGGCAGACCAACAGGCTACTTTTTCCGCTTCTTCCTGCTCCTTGGGGAGTTCCCCGGTTTGGAGGAATCGGACGGTATGTTGTGCCCATGCCGGAGCTCGGGGCTCGACGGCAAGGACTAAAGGCATTTCCTCTTCCATGAGAGCGGCTTTCTCTACGGCCAGGGCTTGACGCCATGCCGGAGTCTGTGGTCCCATGGCAGGCTCGGTGTCCACTGCAACGTCCTTGCCGGCGGCTCCTGGGAGCTCGGCGGGAAAGTACTTGCCGGGGCCTAACTTTCTGCGCTTGTTCTGCTCCGTCGATGGTTCAATGGATGGTTGAGTTAACTAAAGCACAAAAGTACCTGGCTCCACAGGTAGTTTGAGCGCAGCGCGTTTTGACAGGTAATCGGCGGTGTTGTTCTCCACTCGGGGAACATGCTCCGCTTGTATACCGTCAAAACGCTCCTCCAGCTTCCTCACCTCATTCACATAGGCCTCCATCAACGGGCTTCGATAGTCTTTGTTAACTTGCTTGACGACAAGCTGCGAATCACCCCTAACGATGAGCTTCTTGATTCCGAGGTCTGCCACGATCCTGAGACCGGCGAGCAACCCCTCGTACTCAGCAGTGTTGTTTGTCGACATCTCTCTGGGAAAGTGCATCTGGACTACGTATTTGAGGTGCTCTCCGGTGGGTGCCACGAGTAGCACACCAGCACCGGCGCCTTGCAGCGAGAAAGCCCTGTCAAATTACATAATCCAGTCGCGACTTGTTTCCTTGTCGCGGAGAGTGGTCTCCTGGATCTCTTGATTGGGCGTTGAGGTCCACTCCGCAATGAACTCTGCCAAGACTCTGCTCTGGATTGTCGAAGTACTTTTGTCGTGGTTTTGTCACGGCAGATGTCCTAGAGAAAGGACTTAGTCGTGGAGCCATCGCTACGGGTTAGCTTAAAGGGGTTAAAGCAGACAAGGGACGCAAAAGAGTTTTATACTAGTTCGGCCCCTTACGATGAAGGTAAAAGCCTACGTCTAGTTGTGATGGAATTGATGGGGTTTCGATGACTAGGGAGCGAATACGCTTTGCCTGAGTCTCGAGTTGTTGTTTTCTGTTCTCCTTGAACCGCCGCTGGGTCGTCCCCTTATATACATGGGTTGATGCCCGTCGGTTTACAGAATCCTGAGGCCGGCTCATAATCGTGTCCGGCTCGGTCTCAGCTACTTCTATCTTACAACACAAGTTTACATATCAACGCCGGTTTATGTCTACAGGCCTTAAACCGGCTTTGGGCCCTGGGCTTTCATAAAGCGTCGCCATCTGTCTTCATGGACTTCAGATACAGATGAACTACTTATGGGGTTAGCCCGGCCTCTCCTGGCCGGTTTATGCCCAGTGGTAATATCCCCAACATTAGGCCCCAGATTGATTTGAACTGGTTCATGTCAATCCTTAATACTTAAGAAAACTTCTTCTTCAACATCTTCACATAATCTTGTAAACCGCCGTGACATCATCTTCTAGGACCATGATAAACCGCCGTGACGTCACATGTTTCTTTTAAAACTGTGTATAATCCACCTTCATTAATGAGCCTCCGACAATCGAGGCGACAGCTCCGCCTCATATCCAAAAATTCGGCTCCTCGATTTTCGCGCCTGACGTTTATCTTTCTGCCCTTATAAATAGGGTCAGGGGGTCTTTCCATTTTCCCCCTCGTGCCTCTTCGCGTCATCGTCATCCTCGCGACGCCTGAACCTTTGACCTCGGCCGCCGCCGTCAACCTTCGACTGCTGCACCAACCTTGGCCGCTGCATCGACCTGAACGTACCAGAGCTCCTCCGCGCGCCGCCGCTGCTCAACAGCCTCAGTAAGTCTCCCCTTTCTCTTACCATAGATCTGCACTTAGGGTTTCTGTCGTTCATCAGTGTTCGTCGCCGCCCTTCTTTATCCTTATTTATATCCATGGATTAGATCCAAAACCACATAGATCTCGCGCGTTAGTAGTTTTAGCACCTGTTTGATATCCAACTCATCTCAACTTGGTGAACTTTTAGTACGCTGGAAATTAGGTCAGAATATATTTTGTTTTTCCAACGCGCGGTAGATCTGAAATTACCATAGCAAGATGTGAGTTGTTTCTTCCTTCACTTACACACTTTGAATACCAGATTGGGCAGTTTAACTTCACAGAAAAAATGATGACCCGGTAGATACCATTAGTCCCCTGTTGAACCGTCAATGCATTGCACCGTTCCCATTGTCAAACTCTGGTTTATGAATAACCAAATCCGGTTTATCAATATGCTTGTATCCTTATACCGATGTATAGTTGTCCACCGTAAATCTTAAACCGGCAATAATCATGTTTCAGATCCTTCATTGCCATGGCCAAGCAAGTCTATGAATGCAATTGGGCTCCTTCTCGAGTAACCGAAGAACAGTTAAACAATCTTGTTAAAACGGGCGCTTTAGCCAAGAAAGATGTCATCCACTGGAGGGTCCCTGGCCCAGAAAATTCTCCTACACCCAAGGATGGAGAGGTAGTCGTGTTTGTTGATCATCTCGGACGAGGTTTTAGCCCTCCCGGTTCAAAATATTTCCGAGATGTACTAGCCAATTTTCAGCTGCGCCCTCAAGACATCGGTCCCAATTCTGTGACCAACATCTGCCACTTCCAAGTCTTCTGTGAGGTTTATCTGCAAGAGGAACCTACTATCGAACTGTTTAGGGATTTCTTTCACTTAAACTGTCGCACAGAGTTCTCGGATGGACCCAACATGGAACTGGGCGGAATGGCGGTTCAGAAAAGGAAAGAAGTCACCTTCCCTCATCCCAAACTCCACAGTCACCCCAAAGAGTGGAACCAGACTTGGTTTTATTGCATGGATACATCTCCACCTGATGAAAACCCCCTGCCGGGTTACCGCCCTGAACGCCTAAGCAACACACATCCTTTTCCTCAGAGGTTGACTGCAAGAGAAAGGGCCAACTATGCTCCTCAATTATCAAAGCTTAGAGCCTTCATGGCAAACGGTTTGACAGGAGTTGATCTTGCACGTTGTTGGATAAGCTGGAGTATTCTTCCCTTAAGCCGGCGCTCCGGTTTGATGTGTGAGTATACAGGGAGTTTGAAGGATGCTCAGCAGCACATTGACATTCAGCTTACAGATGCAGAAGTCACTGAGGCTGTAAAAAAGATACTGAACGAACCGGAGGCTGTTTGTGCCCAAACCGGACTACTCCCTTTCTGCACCTTCAACAAACCACCAGCTGTAAGAATCATATAATCTTTTTATTTGAAGTTGCTTCTATCCAAATATTTTTTGAAACTGTGATTATTTCTGACAGGGTGATGATCCGTTCTGGAACAAGAAACCATCACAAGACAAACCGGCGAAGCCGCAAGACAAACCGGTCAAGCTAGTTCGTCCAAAGACCAAGGTTGCTAAAAAACCTGCCAAGAGAAGGACCACTGCATCCTCTGATCCACTAGCTGATGACGATGTGGGTAATCCGGAACCAGAGGTAGAACTTGACTCTCTTGGTTCATTTTTCGTACATCTCATTGACAATGATTATTATCAGGACGACGCTGAAGGCAGTCATGCTGAGGACGTAGAGGTAACCATTCTTTCCTCCGATTCAGATCCTCTGCCAACATCAAAAATCCGTCAAGCAAACCGGAAAGTACAATTTTCTCACCCTCTTGCTTACTTGGACCCAAACTTTCTTTTGAAGACGCAGTAGCACGAGGCTCACCGTACAACCCGGCACAGCGGCCAGGTAGTTACCTTCGTCGGTTTACCGAACAGTCCGGTTCGGAAATGCCGATCAGAGGTCTCTTATCCCATTGATACTTCATGCCCAAAAGCAGGTTGTTTCCGTTAGCCTCTTAACCCGTCTGATTCAAATTATCAGGGTACTTCTCACTCATCCTCTGGCGAGTCATCGGCCACACAGCTTCCACCACTCAAAACAGTTCCTGGGTGAGCTATGCACGTGTCTTTATTCTTGATGTGTTATCTTTACATACTGTACTGATCCTTATGTCTATCTTTTCTAAGCGCCAAGCCAAGACCCAGCAAGAAGGCTCGGTTAAGCAAACCAGCTGATGATAATGTAGCTGCTGAACCGGAAACAACTCCAGATCCGGAAGAAACCGACGCTGACGCCATGCTTAACGATCCGCCGCCTCAAGACCATGACTTCCTTGCCGAACAAGTGCAAGTTGACGCTACAAGCCATGCAGACCGGCCAACCAGCCCTGTCCGAACTGATGATAAACCGGCCAGTCCAGTTAAGGATACTGACAAACCGCCAACTCCAATGAAGGCTGCTGATGACAAAGATGATGACATTATGATTACTGGCACTGGCCACACCACTCCTGGCAATCCTGTCGCTTTGTCAAAACATACTGCCAAGGATGAGCTCTCTGCTATCGGCAAAGGCAAATGGAATGTCGATTTATCAAGCTACGCCCATCTCAATGCTCAAGACATTCACTCTGGCTTCTTGAACCGTCTGTATACCAGCCGTGACTATGAAGCTAGTTTGGTAAACTTGATGAAGGAGCAATATGAGGTAACTACTATTTTTCTCTTTTGTCCAATTGCAGTTTATCAACTCCTAGTAGCCCCCAAGTAACGGTTTATGATATCAATCTAAACCGGGACTTTTGTCATAACTTAACTTTGCATATTTAGCCTCCAGGGACTGGATTACCTTTTTAAGATGAACCGGTTTCTTAAAATTTTCCATACTGCTCTTTCACCGGTATAGCCCCCAAGGGCCGGTTTAACTTTATAAAGATGAACCGGGACTGTAGAAGAATTACCATACCAACAGTTTTTTTGAGCAAACACACATTAGCCCCCAAGTGCCAAGATTAATACTTGTATTGTGCTTGGGACTTGTAGAAATTTCTGATAAGGAGCAAATATGCATTAGCCCCCAAGTATCAAGGGCATAACTTGTTATGAGCTTGGTACTTCAAATATGTACTGTTAACTCATTATGTATATGTCTCTTTATAGGCTGAACTGAGCAAGAAGGAAAGTCAAACCGCTGATCTACAAGAGAACATCAAGTCCCAACAGGCCGAAACTTCCAAAGCAAAAGATGAGCTGACGAGCGCCTTAGCCGCTATGGAAAAACTAAAGGAGAGCTTCGCCAAGGAGTGGGCGGATTGGAACACAGAGAAATCCGCTTTGCGGAAAAGAGCTGAAGACACAGAAGCAGCCCTCAAACCGGTGGTAGACGAGCTGACTGGTGTAAAGCGGCAAGTACATGCTATGACTGCTGCTGTGTTTGGTAAGCATCCTTGCTTTATAGTTTAAACATATCTTCCCATGTGTGGCTGGTTTACTGACATTTATAATGATGTAGGAACTCGCATTAGCCATCTGGGCTCTGATGTACAGAAGAAGTTGAAAGCGGCCTATACTCTGATAGAGCAGCTGTATACCGGCGCGCAGTGGATCATCTCTATCGCTTCACACAATAAACCTCCTCCAACATTGATCAAGGACACCTTAGAAAGGCAATCCATGCTCCCTGCCCGGGTTGAAGAACTAAAGAAAGCTATGGCAAGGGCCGGAGCTCTGACCGCTCTAACCCGGGCAAAGGCGTGGGTGCCTGATCTTGATCCGGTGGACGTGGCTAAAGGCTTCCCAAGCTTAAAAGAAGACGGATCAGAATTTGGCCAGGAGGACCTCCACGCCATAAACCGGGAAGTATGTCCACTGGCTTGTCAATTGGCTGAAGAAGTTGATATCTCATACTATCAGGCAAGTTATGATGATAAGAACAGACTGGTTGCGGCGCCAATTCCAGAAGTGCAAAATCTGATCCCTCCAATCCGTAAGCACACTTATGCCCCTGATATTGAACCGTCAACCCTTATAAGCGACGAAGCTGTGTTCCAAGCTTTAACTGGGATCGACGGGACAACTGTTGACTTCGAGTCGCTGGGTAGAGACGAAGAAGATGAACCGGTGCAAGATGATCCGCAGCCGTCAGGTCAAGCTGATAAGCAATCATAATCCGGGGGGCGGTTTAGTCTTCCACTTGCTGCAATGCTTATTGAGAAACAATTATCCCTTTGGGCACTAAAACGCCTTGTAATAGGCTAGATAAAACACTTGGTCTATTATGCCTTCGTGCATATTTATCTGCGACTGATGCGTGTTAATCCGCCATGCTTAAGATACAATGTTTGTAATCCGTAGTTATTTATTCAAGTTGTTCCTGCAGATAAGAAGCTTAAAGCGCCCTGGCGGTTTACCACCGGGCGGGTCATGATACCCAAATATATACATGACCAAGGTTGTAAAAGATAACCAAATATGGAAATATATGATACCTGTGACCTTTAGGCATAGTGTTGGCTGACCAACTTTGTAATGAGGGTAATAACCCTAATCCGGAGTAAAAGTAACTCCTGTTATATGATGCCGGTTTACAATAAAACCACTCCGGGTTGTGATAAACACCGGTTTATTCCATACTAGTGACTTTGAGTCAAAACCAGACCGGGCTGATAGTCTCCGGATTATAACTTGATCGTGTACTGACAACTTGTAGTTGACAGCCTAACCGGGTTGATAAACGCCGGTTTGAAAACATCACCAATCTTATCAAAAGAAAGAGAAACTTAGCAAAAGGCAAATAAAACCGTTGTAGTCGAGGCTTTTCACGGGCTGCCAGGCCCTAAATTCGACAGCAAAAAATCTCCAAATAACATTGTGAGCTGTGCTCAGTGGGTGCCTATGTTTGAGCTGTTGTTTTACAACACTCTCTTTGGCCCCGGATTGATGTGGCTTTGAGCCGATCAAGAGGTGTGACTGTGGTTCGGATAAGACCAAGCCCCAAGTGATGCTGTGGCATTGCACCGATCAAGAGGTGTAGCTATGGTTCGGGTAGGACCAAGCCCCCAAGTGATGTTGTGGCATTGCGCCGATCAAGAGGTGTAGCTATGGTTCGGATACGACAAAGCCCCCAAGTGATGATGTGGCATTGCGCCGATCAAGAGGTGTAGCTATGGTTCGGATATGACCAAGCCCCCAAGTGATGCTGTGGCATTGCGCCGATCAAGAGGTGTAGCTATGGTTCGGATACGACCAAGCCCCCAAGTGATCTAATATGAAGCTTTGAGAAGCTAAATCAAGGGGTAAACCGGACGCCGCTTCGTAAGCTCCATGTAACCACACATGATGTAAGAAAAACAACAGATACCCCGCTTTAGCTGAGGTTCCGGTTTATTATATTGATCATAATATATACAATGTCATAATATGTACATAAGCAGAGCCTATAGCTCAAGTATAGTAAGGCCGAAGATGAGCAATATTCCACGGCCGGTTGGTCTCCTCCTCCGATTTATGTGAGTCTTTGCACTCTCGAACATCGATTAGGTAGTACGACCCGTTGTGTAGATTCTTGCTGACCACAAAGGGTCCTTCCCAAGGGGGGGTAGCTTGTGTATATCCGTCTGATCCTGTATGAGCTGAAGCACCAAATCACCTTCTTGAAAAGTTCTGGTTCTAACCCGGCGGCTATGATAACAACGCAGATCTTGCTGATAAATCGCCGAACGGGCTGCCGCCATGTCACGTTCCTCATCTAATAGGTCAAGAGCTTCCTGTCGTGCCTTCTCGTTGTCAGCTTCAACATATGCCGCTACACGAGGCGAGTCATGACGGATGTCACTAGGAAGAACTGCTTCCGCTCCATAAACCATGAAGAATGGTGTGTACCCTGTCGATCTGTTGGGTGTGGTATTGATGCTCCACAACACAGAAGGTAACTCCTCAACCCAACAACCCGGCGTCCGTTGCAAAGGAACCATAAGCCGGGGTTTGATACCTCTCAAGATCTCTTGATTGGCCCTCTCCACTTGACCATTGGACTGGGGGGAGCCACTGATGACACGTCAAGCCGGATGTGCTCACGTTGACAGAACTCCTTCATGGCACCCTTTGACAGATTGGTACCATTGTCTGTTATAATGTTGTGTGGAAATCCAAACCGGAAGATCACCTTTTTGATGAATTGAACCGCCGTGGCTGCGTCACACTTACTAAGTGGCTCTGCCTCCACCCACTTCGTAAACTTATCAACCGCCACCAAAAGATGGGTATTCTTGTCCTTGGACCTCTTGAAAGGCCCAACCATATCCAGCCCCCAAGTTGCAAACGGCCAGGTGATTGGAATCATCCTCAATTCTTGAGCTGGTACATGAGCGCGCCTTGAGAATTTCTGACAGCCATCACATCTTTTGACCAAGTCCTCGGCATCAGCATGAGCTGTCAACCAATAGAAACCGTGACGAAACGCCTTGGCCACGAAAGATTTTGAACCAGCGTGGTGACCACAATCTCCTTCGTGGATCTCACGCAAAATTTCACGGCCTTCCTCAGGAGACACACAGCGTTGAAACGCCCCTGTCACACTGCAATGATGTAACTCTCCATTGATAATAGTCATGGACTTGGACCGCCGGGTTATCTGCCTGGCCAAAGGTTCATCCTCTGGTAACTCGCCCCGGTTTATATACGCCAAATATGGAACCGTCCAATCCGGGATAACATAAAGAGCCGCCACCAACTGAGCCTCCGGATCAGGAATAGCCAAATCCTCTTCACCAGGGAGCTTGACGGACGGATTATGCAAAACATCCAGGAAGACATTAGGTGGAACCGGTTTACGTTGGGAACCCAGGCGGCTTAAAGCGTCCGTGCTTCATTCTTCCGCCGGTCCACATGATCCACCTGATAACCTTTAAGGTGACCTGCAACAATATCCACCTCATGACGATATGCTGCCATTAGTGGGTCCTTGGAATCCCAAGTGCCGGACACTTGTTAAGCCACCAAATCCGAGTCACCGAAGCACTTAACTCGGCATAGGTTCATCTCCTTAGCCATCCGAAGACCATGGAGTAAAGCCTCATATTCAGCTGCATTGTTAGTGCAAGGGAACATTAAACGGAGGACATAACAAAACTTATCACCTCGTGGGGAAGTTAATACGACTCCGGCCCCCGAGCCCTCCAATTGCCTGGACCCATCAAAATGAATAGTCCAATAAGTGTGATCCGCTTCTCCTCTGGCGCTTGTAATTCTGTCCAATCATTGATGAAATCCACAAGTGCCTGAGATTTGATCGCCATTCGGGGTATGTATTTCAACCCGTGAGGCCCGAGCTCGATAGCCCACTTAGCAATCCGACCAGTTGCTTCCCTGTTCTGGATTATATCCCCCAAAGGAGCAGAGCTGACCACCGTGATGGGATGACCTTGGAAATACTGCTTAAGCTTCCGGCTTGCCATGAAAACCCCATACACCAATTTTTGCCAATGCGGGTACCTCTGCTTGGACTCAATAAGTACTTCACTGATATAGTAAACCGGCCGCTGAACCGGATATTCCTTTCCTGCCTCCTTGCACTCCACCACAATAGCCACACTAACAGCCCGAGCATTAGCCGCCACATATAGCAACAATGGTTCTTTGTCCACTGGAGCAGCGAGAATCGGCGGATTAGCCAGCTGCCGCTTTAAGTCCTCAAATGCTTCATTAGCGGGGTCACTCCAGACGAAGTTATCCGTTTTCTTCAGCATCTGATATAAAGGGATGGCCTTCTCGCCAAGGCGACTGACAAACCGGCTCAACGCGGCAATCCGGCCTGCTAGGCGTTGAACATCATTGATACACTTCGGTTTAGCCAAGGAGGTGATGGCTTTGATCTTTTCCGGATTAGCTTCAATGCCCCTGTTAGACACCAAAAAGCCCAAGAGCTTGCCTGTAGGTACACCAAAGACACACTTGGCCGGATTAAGCGTCATTTTATAAACCCGCAGGTTATCAAAGGTTTCCTTCAAGTCATCAATCAATGTATCTTTCTTCCTTGATTTTACCACAATATCATCCACATAGGCGTGAACATTGCGGCCGATCTGTTTATGCAGACAATTCTGCACACACCGTTGATAAGTCGCCTGGGCACTCTTGAGCCCAAAGGGCATGGACACATAGCAGAAGGCTCCAAAGGGAGTTATGAAGGTTGTCTTCTCCTGGTCCTTAACTGCCATTTTGATCTAATGATAACCAGAATATGCATCCAAAAAGCTTAAACGCTCGCAACCCGCCGTAGCATCAATAATTTGATCAATACGGGGAAGGGCAAAAGGATCTGCTGGACAAGCTTTGTTGAGGTCTGTGTAATCCACACACATACGCCAAGTGCCATTCTTCTTGAGGACCAGCATCGGATTAGCCAACCACTCAGGATGGAATACTTCAACGATAAATCCTGCCGCCAAGAGCCTGGCTACTTCTTCTCCAATAGCTTTGCGCCTTTCTTCATTAAACCGGCGGAGAAACTGCTTGACCGGTTTATACTTGGGATCAACATTGAGAGTGTGCTCAGCGAGTTCTCTCGGTACACCTGGCATGTCAGAAGGCTTCCATGCAAAGATGTCCCGATTCTCACGGATGAACTCGATGAGCGCGCTTTCCTATTTTGGATCCAAGTTAGCGCTGATGCTAAACTGCTTGGACGAATCGCCAGGCACGAAGTCAACAAGCTTAGTCTCATCAGTCGATTTAAACTTCAGGGCCGTATCATGCTCTGTAGTTGGTTTCTTCAACGAAGTCATATCTGCCGGATCAACATTTTCCTTGTAAAACTTCAACTCTTCTGTTGCACAAACCGACTCAGCATAAGCCGCATCACCTTCTTCACACTCCAGAGCAATCTTGCGGCTCCCATGCACGGTTATAGTTCCCTTGTGACCCGGCATCTTGAGCTGCAGATAGACATAACAAGGTCGTGCCATAAACTTAGCATAAGCTGGCCGTCCAAATAGGGCATGATACGGGCTGCTGATTTTCACCACTTCAAAAGTCAAGGTTTCTGATCTCGAGTCATGCTCATCTCCAAAAGCCACCTCCAGAGCTATCTTACCAACAGGATATGCCGACTTACCAGGCACCACACCATGGAACACCGTATTGGGCGGTTTAAGATTTTTATCTGTTAACCCCATGCGACGGAAAGTTTCATAATAAAGGATATTGATACTACTCCCTCCATCCATGAGTACCTTAGTGAACTTATAACCTCCCACCTGAGGTGCCACCACCAGAGCCAGATGACCCGGATTGTCAACCCGGGGTGGATGATCTTCTCTACTCCACACAATCGGCTGCTCGGACCAACGCAAATAACGGGGCATCGCTGGTTCAATGGCATTCACCGCCCTTTTATGAAGCTTCTGATCGCGCTTGTCCAAGCTTGTAGTGAAGACATGATACTGTCCGCTATTCAACTGCTTCGGGTTGCTCTGGTAACCCGACTGTTGCTGTTGTTGATTGCCCTGATGATTATAGCCACCTTGGTTACCCTGATTACTTTGATTGTTATGTCCACCCTGATTACCGTGGAAGCCTGAACCGGAATTTCCTCCGCCATAACCCGGCCCATGAGAGCCGGGGCCCGAACCGCCTCCTGGTCCATGATCATACCGGAAAGAATCAGAATTTTTGAACTCTTGCATGATGTAACAATCTTTCCAGAGGTGCGTGGATAGGTCCTCCTTCGTCCCATGCTTTGGACAGGGCTGGTTCAACAGATAAGACAAACGGTCCGGATTAGGACTTGGCCTTCCACCGCGCTGGGGCGGTTTACCCTTACGCCGCTGGCCCTTGTCATGTGTATTAGTGTTAGCCACAAATTCAAAACCGTGGTCCGCCTTACGCTTGCCGCTGTTTCCATGACCCGCCGGCTTGTGGTGCTGCCCCTTGGCGTTGCCGCTCTTCTTTCCCTTCCCTGTCTTATCATCGTCAAACTCGGGATCCTTGGTACTATCAGAGTCGGCATATTTCACCAGTGCAGCCATGAGGGTTCCCATGTCATTACAATGATGTTTGAGCCGTCCCAACTTCAACTTCAGGGGTTCAAACCGGCAATTGCCTTCCAATGTTAAAACTGCGGTGTCAGCGTTGATGCGGTCCGATGAATGCAAAATCTCCGAAACCCGGCGCACCCAATGGGTTGTTGACTCTCCTTCCTCCTGGACACAGGCAGCTAAGTCCACAATTGACATGGGCTGCTTGCATGTATCCTTGAAATTCTGAATAAACCGGGCTCTCAACTCGGCCCATGACCTGATAGAATTAGCCGGTAAGCTCTTTAACCAAGTGCGGGCTGTCCCTTCTAGCATCATGGTGAAGTATTTTGCACATGCAGCATCATCCACATCCAGCATCTCCATGGCCATCTCATAGCTTTTGACCCATGTTTCGGGGGATAAATCGGCGGTGTAATTCGGCACCTTGCGCGGGCCCTTGACATCCTTGGGCAGGCGCACATTGCGCAACGCTGGGACAAGACATGGCACTCCCAAAGAACTAGAGGTAACTCTTGGTTCCACCTATGTGGTTGGACGAACCGGAGTAAGCTGACGGGCTTCATGCTGCGCCTCTAACTCGGCCTCTCTGCGTGCCCGAGCCCGGTCCACCACCTCCTGAGCATCACCAGCACCACCCGCCGGGTTATTGCCACGGGGCGGATCACGGTTCCGCGCATTGCTTGACACTGCCGGTTCATCCATACGCCTGCTGTAACTCCGGCTTGGACGGGGAGAGGAATGAATCCGATCGCGACTATATGAATAAGCCTCCTGTTAAACCAAGGCTGTCTGAAGAAGCTCCTTAACCCGACGCGTCTCGACCGCCGCTGGAGAATCGCCTTCGATCGGGATGGCCGCCAGCCGTGAAGCGGCAGCGACAATGTTTTCCATCGGGTTAGATTAATGACCCGGCGGCGTGGGGACATGCGGTGTTACAATGTTGTTCTGACAAGGCGGATCTGCCAAACATGGCTGAACCGGCGCCCCTGCTCCAGGTGCCTCCGCCCGGTTTACCACCGGCGGATTACTGGTCCCTGCTCCTAGGGTGTTAAAGAGATTTCTAGCATCATAAACTGGCGGCAGGCGAGATCGGTGCCTCCTCTTCAAGACTTCGTTCGACGCACTCTGATCCAGCATAATCCGGTAAGCTTGTGCATCCAAAGTGGCCCGCTCCATGGCTATCCTGGTATCCTCAGCTGCTAAGTCGGCTTTGGCCTGGGTGATCTGATCTTTCACTTTCACTATTTTCGCATTGTGTGCATCCTGATCTGCCGGGTTAACCTCCACCATCAGTGTTGCCAACGCGTCAAACAAATCAGATAGAACCTGAGCTGGCGGTCGCACAGGGCCTCCTGCCCTGGCCGCTGCCGCCGCTGCCGATCCGGAAATCATCGCCGATGCGGTCGAAGAGTGGAGCGCCGGTTGCGTGCCGGCCATGAAGATCGCAACCCGGTTTGGCAGATCAAAGGGGTCCAGAATACTGTCGCCATCGGAACAGCCCCCAATCCGGCCATCTTGTAACTGATATAACGACTCGGTTTCTCCGGTCGATGACTCGTCGCCGGAATAAACGACGGTCTCACCACCAGATTCCGATCTATCCTCAGATTCCCCTCCATGGATAACTCCCACGAAGGCATGCTTCATGACAGGTTTGACCCGAGCAGATCTCGCACGCTGAGCCGTTTCAACGAGGTCGGTGCAGATGTCCGGCTCAGGGCCCGATTCGCCGATCTTGCCAATGAAAACGTGTATGCCACCAAAGGGGACCCGGTACCCGTACTCGATTGAGCCGGCCTCGGGGCCCCAACCTGCATCGTCGATGTAGAGCTTGCCGCGACGACTCTTGGTCATCCGGCCCACAGCATAACCCTTGAGTCCTTCGAAGTTGCCCTCCAAGAACTTGAAACCATCGTGCGATGGCCCCACGGTGGGCGCCAACTGTCGTGGTTTCGTCACGGCAGATGTCCTAGAGAAAGGACTTAGTCTTGGAGCCATCGCTACGGGTTAGCTTAAAGGGGTTAAAGTGGACAAGGGACGCAAGAGAGTTTTATACTAGTTCGGCCCCTTACGATGAAGGTAAAAGCCTACGTCTAGTTGTGATGGAATTGATGGGGTTTCGATGACGAGGGAGCGAATACGCTTTGCCTGAGTCTCGAGTTGTTGTTTTCTGTTCTCCTTGAACCGCCGCCGGGTCGTCCCCTTATATACATGGGTTGACGCCCGTCGGTTTACAGAATCCCGACGCCGGCTCATAATCGTGTCCGGCTCGGTCTCTGCTACTTCTATCTTACAACACAAGTTTACATATCAACGCCGGTTTATGTCTACAGGCCTTAAACCGGCTTTGGGCCCGGGGCTTTCATAAAGCGTCTCCGTCTGTCTTCATGGACTTCAGATACAAATGAACTACTTATGGGGTTAGCCCGGCCTCTCCTGGCCGGTTTACGCCCAGTGGTAATATCCCCAACAACTTTCAAACTTCAAACCAAAGATCGACAGTTCCAGGGCCCACCCCACGATCCTCCCAGTCACGTCTGGGTTATGCAGTATCCGTTGCAACGGGAGGCGGGTGACGACGGTGATTTCGTGGGCTTGGAAGTAATGACGCAGCTTCCTCGAGGCCATAAGGAGGCCGAAGATCAATTTTTGCACACTGGAGTACCTTGACCTAGCCCCCTGCAAGAGGGAGCTGACGAAGTAAACCGGGTGTTGCATCATTTTCTTCTTCTGCACCACATCATTTTGTTGCGCGGGCCCCGTCCTGATGGCATCAGGCTCTGCCGGGGGCCTTGCCTTGCCGGCACCAGGCCCTACCGGGGGACCCTGGCTCGCCATCCGCCAATCCTGCCATTGCCACTGCCTCTTCATTGACCTCCCTCTATGCCACTAGCACGGCGCTGACCACTTGATTCGTTGCCGCTAGGTACAGCAGCAATGGCTCTTGTGGTTTAGGCGCAACTAGTATCGGCGTAGAGGAGAGGTATTTCTTCAAATCCTGTAGCGCTGCTTCGGCCTCTGGGGTCCATCCATTGGTCCCGTCCTTTCCAAGATTTTGAAAAAGGGGAGGGCGCGCTCGGCAGACTTGGAGATGAATCTGCTCATGGCGGCAACGCAGCCAGTGAGCCGACGCACATCCTTGATCCGCTTGGGCGCCTCAATTTGCTCGATAGCCTTGATCTTGTCTGCGTTTGCCTCGATCCCACGTTGTGACACAAAGAACCCGAGAAGTTTGCTGGACGGAACGCCGAAGACACACTTCTCAGGGTTCAACTTGAGGTTGATCTTGTGCAGGTTCGCAAACATCTCTTCTAAGTCTTGTATGAGTGTTGCCCTATCCTTGGTTTTGACCACTATGTCATCCATATAAGCTTCCATATTTCTATGTAGCTAGGGCTCAAAACCAATTTGGACCGCTCTTGCAAATGTTGAGCCAGCACTCTTCAACCCGAAAGGCATTCACAAAAAGCAAAATGTACCACATGGGGTGATGAACGCTGTCTTCTCTTCATCTTCTCTTGCCATGAAGATCTGGTGGTATCCCGAGTAAGCGTCAAGGAACAATAACAGGTCACACCCGACCGTGGAGTCAACAATCTGGTCGATGCACGGTAATGGGAAAGGGTCCTTTGGACAGGCCTTATTGATATCTGTGTAATCAATACACAATCTCCACTTCCCATTTGCCTTGCGCACCACCACCGGATTGGCCAACCACGTCAGATGTAGTACCCCTCTCACCAAACCTACCGCTTCCAACTTCCTGATCTCCTCTGTGATGAACTCTTGCCGTTCTAGAGCCTGCTTCCTGACCTTTTGCTTGATGGGCCGCGCATGAGGGCAAACAGCAAGATCGTGCTCAATCACCTCCCTGGGAACACCGGGGATGTCAGATGCTTGCCATGCAAACACATCGACATTCGCCCGCAGGAAGGTGACGAGTGCGCCTTCCTATTTGCTATCGAGGGTGGAGCTTATGGTGAAAGCCCCTCCCGTGCCATCCTCCTTGACGGACACCTTCTTGGTCTCTGGTGGTGCGGCTCTGGATTTCTTGCTCTTGTCGGTGGAGCTCTCTGGCACGTCCTCGACGGGAGCACTACACTCCGAAGAGGTGCGCTTGCCGGAGTGGGTGCAAGGGGTCTTGCCGGTCTTCTTCCCTCCCGGGGCTTCAGCGGCAATAGCAAGTGCCTTGGCTGCAGCCGCTGCAACTGCTTCCCGGTAGAGTTGATCGGCGTAGATTAGCGCGTCCTTCTTGTCGGAGGGGACGCTGATGATGGTCATCGGCCCAGGCATGTTCAGCGTGTTGTAAGCGTAATGCGACGCCGCCATGAACTTGGCTAGTGCCGGGTGGCCGAGGATCCCGTTGTAGGGCAAGGGGATCTCGGCTACATCGAAGACAATCCTCTCTGTCCTGTAGTTCATCTCGCCTCCAAACGTCACAGGCAGCGTGACCTTACCCTTCGGCTGGCTCCTTCCTGGGTTGACCCCTTGAAACGTGCCCGTTTCCTCGAGGTCTCCATCAGGAATTTGCAGCCTTTTAATCACAACGGGAGAGATCAAGTTCAGACCGGCCCCGCCGTCAATCAGCATCTTGGTCACCTTGAGGTTGCGTATTGTTGGTGAAACCAACAACGACAAACACCCGACTGCAGTTGTGCGATCAGGGTGGTCCTCGGTGTCAAAGATGATAGGCGTGCTGGACCACTTCAGCGGCTTCTGAGCGTCGAACAATGGCTCCGCTGCTGTGATCTCACGCGCCCACTACTTGAGCTGGTGGTGAGAAGTATGCAGTGAGGCGCCACCATCGACGCACATGGCCTTCGTAGCCTTCTGGAACTCATGCTCGCCGGACTCATCGTCCTCGTCATGCTCGTCGTCTTCCTGCTTCTTGTCGTGGCCCCGAGCGGGCCTCTCTTGCTGGTTATCCTTGCCGCGGCGGCCTCCTTGGCTGCCACGCTTCTTGCCGGATCCTTCGGCACCATCCTGACCCTTCTCCTTGTCCTGCCTCTCATACTCGGCTCTTTCCTTTTCAGCAAGCAGCTCAACTTGTCGGCAGTTCTGGAGGTCATGGCCCTTGGTGCGGTGGATCTTGCAATACTGCTTGTCGGAGCCTCCTGGCTTGTCGGCAGCCGCCAAGGCCCGGCAAGCGGCGCACCCGGCAATCTCCTTGCCGGGGTTGTCTGCCTTGGCCTTCTTGGCAGCGCCGGTGTCGTCGGATCCCTCGACGGCAAGCACGGCCTTGCCCTTGCGCTTCCTGTTGCGACGCCGGTCCCTCTTCGTCGGGACGGCGGTGTCTTCGTCTGTAGAGTCGGTTTCCGCGCCGGCGTCCTCGCCGGGGTACTTCCTTCCCTCTTCAGCTCGAGCGCATCTATCGGCCAGAACATAAAGTTCGGCCACATCCTTGACCTTGTTCATCGCCAGCTCTTCACGCATCTTGCGGTTGCGCACATTCTGATGGAATGCGCTGATCACGGCGGCAGGATGAACATCTGGGATGTTGTACTGCACCCGGCTGAATCTCTGTATGTACTTGCGCAGGTTTTCACCTTCCTTCTGGGAATGATATGCAAATCGCTTGCCTGGCCATGAGCTTGGTGGCCTCCAGTGAAGGCACCAACGAATTCATGACACAGATCCGACCAAGAAGAAAGGGAGTTCGCCGGCAAGTGCATCAACCATGACATGACATTGGGTTTAAGTGCCAACGGGAAGTAATTGGCGAGCACCTTGTCATCGCGGGCCCTAGCAGCTTGCATAGCGATGGTGTAGATGTTGAGGAACTCTGACGGATGGGTCTTGTCGTTGTACTTCTCGCCGACGTCGGGCTTGAACGTGCGGTGGGAGGGCCACTGGAACTGCCGCAGCTCACGGGTAAAGGCTGGGCAACCCACCTCGTAAGGTAGGCCGCCAGGGCCTCCTGGAGCTGGGTGGTCCATAGTGGGCCCCGCCCACCTATCTGACTGGTGGCGCGCGTCGCGCCGGCGCTCGATGGTTGTTCGAGCGTCTTCATGGGCTCGCTCCCGAAGAACTTGGCGCTGATCGCGGTGGGTCCATGGGTCGGACGACGCTATGGATATATTATCACCAGCGTCATCACGATGGATCGACACCCGCGGTGGCTAGCGTGGGGGAGGAGAGAGCACCGTGGCCGCAGCACCTCCAGTCTTTCCACCACTGGCATGCAGTGGCTCGACGGAGCGTCGGCCCAAGGGCCCCGCTGGCCGCGGCTCATCTTTGTTGGCCACGCCGACGAGGCTTCGGATGGTGGCTCTCCACTCGTCGAGTTTTTCCGCAGGTGGAGGAAAATCGAGGAGCAACTGCGCGCGCGCCAAGGCTTCTGCTGGCGTGGGTGGCGGTGAAAGCTGCGTGGACCGTGACGCGCTCTGACTTCTAACCATGTTAGAAGGAGCTCTATCATGGCCTTGCGGCTGTGCGCCATTTCCGCCGATGCCTCGGCATGCATGCTGGTCTTCTACGTCCCGCGAATGAGGCACATGACTCTTTCCACGGCGGCGCCCAGGGTCACCAGCGTGTCGACGCTGCTTGTCGCGCACAACCTAGGAGGAGCACGTCATGGGCACCGACGTGGGCGTCTTGGAAGTCGTCGCGCCGCCCGTGGGCGGCACGGCGTCGCCCTTGGAGGGCCCCGTGCCGCCTGCGGGGGGCGGCTCCGTCTTTGGATTTGGCGGCGGGCGGACCGTCGTCTCGCGCATGAACGACGCTGCTCGCCCGGCTTTGACTGCCGGAGTGATGCGGGTGTTCGCGGGCCGCGCCTCGGCTTCCGTCCGCGACCGCCTCGCCACTCGCCCCCACTGGTACGGGCCGTTCGGCTCCCGACGAGCCGATCGCCGTGATCGTCTTCTTCTTGGGAGCCATGGCGATGAAAAACTGCTAAACTAGCTGCTAGACCAGATTCTCACAACTGCGCCCCCTACCTTGCGCGCCAAAGATGTCGGTGGAAACGACACCTATGGGATCACTGGGATCCCTTCTACGGTTGGCGGGCGCGGGGTTGTGCAAAGAGCAGGTCCAGGAGCCAGCACAAGGATCGTTTACCCAGGTTTGGGCCGCGAGGATGCGTAAAACCCTAGTCCTGCTTTGGTGTATGTATTTGAGTGTTCTTGAGTTCTTGAACTAGCTACGGTGCGTGTCTAGCCCAAAAGATCTAAATCCCTCCCCTGGTCGCCTCGGGCCTCCTTTTATAGATAAAAGGGGTTGCCACAGTGGCACACAGGAGGTGGAAAGGTGTACAGTGGATGAGTCTATCCTTTGGCACCGTCGGACAAATGCATTTAATGCGCTGCCGACGTGCCCCTCTTGCTTTATTGGGGATGCCAAGGGAGCTCGTCCCAGCTGTCGCCGCCTTGCCTGGCTGCGACGCGCGTCCGAGCTGACGAGGCGTTGTAGCGCCACGTTGGCTGGCTGCTAGGCTGGCGCGGTGGTGGAGTCTTCATGAAGATCTGCATGCCACCACGCAGGTGCTAGCTGAGTCGGCGTAGAGGCCGCACGCTGCCACGCGGGTGCATGCCCAGCTGGTTGAGCTAGCAGCTGCATGGGAGCGGTGGTGTAGTCTTGGCAGACGGGGGCCTGGCCGCGACCCCGTATGTGTCTTCGACAAGGGCCTTGCCGGGGCCCCGGCAAGGGTCTTGCCATGGCACCGTGGTCATCCCCGGCAAGGGTCTTGCCGGGGGTCTCGTGGATTTCCTCGGCCAAGATCCCGCCGAGGATCGTCGTCTTCTGGTCCTCATCTAATCTTGTGTGTTTATGATCTTGACAAAGATCTGCATGCCACCACAGAGGTTCCTCCCGAGCCTTGCTTCCAATGTGGTTGTTGGCGGTGTTGGAACCCTCGGGCTCAAGGGTGGCTCACCCTGCTGGTGTGGGCAAGTTGCCCCGGCAAGGCACTTGCCGGGGCCGCGGAGGCCGCCCCGGCAAGGATCTTGCCGGGGGAGTCCACCTCGCCCTCTTGCTCTTTGTGTCTCATGGTCTTGGCGTTGCTTTGGTTGCCTTGCGCTTCCGCTTCCCTCTTCTGCCCTGGTCAGTGTGGCCGTGGGCGCGGCTCCGACTGCCCGTGCACAAGTAAAGGGGTAAAAAGGAGTGCCCTTACTTTTGTACACCGACAAACGGAGTAACGCATTACGCAAGATGACATGATGTAGAGGGATAAACTCAAGCAATATGATATAAACCCCATCTTTTTATCCTCGATGGCAAGCATGTTAGTTCCCTTTCTGTCACTGGGATCGAGCACCGCAAGATTGAACCCAAAGCTAGGCACTTCTCCCATTGAAAGAAAGATCAATCTAGTAGGCCAAACTAAACTGATAATTCGAAGAGACTTGCAAAGATATCAAATCATGCATATAAGAATTCAGAGAAGAACCAAATAATATTCATAGATAATCAAATTCATAAACCCACAATTCATCGGATCTCGGCAAACACACCGCAAAAGAGTATTACATTGAATAGATCTCCAAGAACATCGAGGAGAACTTTGTATTGAGAACCAAAGATAGAGAAGAAGCCATGTAGCTAATAACTATGGACCCGAAGGTCTGTGGTAAACTACTCACACATCATCGAAGAGGCTATGGTGTTGATGTAGAAGCCCTCTGTGATCGAATCCCCCTCCGGCAGATCGCCGGAAAGGGCCCCAAGATGGGATCTCACGGGTACAGAAGGTTGCGACAGTGGAAAAGTGGTTCCATAGCTCCCCTGGATGTTTTCAGGGTATAAGAGTATATATAAGCGAAAGAAGCAGGTTGGTGGAGCTACGAGAGGCCCACGAGGGTGGGGGGCGCGCCCTCCTGCCTGGTGGCCGCCTCATTGCGTCTCTGACTTCCACTCCAAGTCTCCTGGATTGCGTTTGTTCCAAGAAAGATCCTCGCGAAGGTTTCGTTCCGTTTGGATTCCGTTTGATATTCCTTTTCTGCGAAACACTAAAATAGGCATAAAACAACAATTTGCACTGGGCCTTCGGTTAATAGGTTAGTCCCAAAAATAATATAAAAGAGCAGCCCATTAAACATCCAAAACAGATAATATAATAGCATGGAACAATCAAAAATTATAGATACGTTGGAGACGTATCACCTACCACAGGAAAACCCCTCCTTATTTTGGGAGGAAATCAAATGAGTAAAGGTTTCTGCCGACTCCCCTCAAGGAACCACTCGCTACTCAACTTGAAACCACGGACCTACCTCCTGCTTTTGACTTTCTTCTTTGTCCCAATTCATATTGCGAATGTCTTTGTCCATCTATAGATAGAGAGAATATAGGATAGGGGCGCTCAAATAAAATAGGATTATGTATCTAATACTAATAGGTACTAACCGCATTCAAGATTGACTTGACCTCTTATTTTGGATAGGCAGAAATGATTACGCCCTAGGGGTTTAAAGGGCCCACTCCCTTTGGTTGACGCATCAGGCTCACCACCTTTTGGAGCTCATCCAACAGTCAGTCTACTTAATCATAATCATAATCAATCCGTTGCTATTGCTATCTATCGCCATACCCACAAGAGGGTTATTTATCCAACTCCACATGCGAAAGCAAGTCCCGCGTCAGCAGTGATTTGAGTTGTTCCTTGAGAGCAGGCTTATGGCATTCCAGGTAAGCATAACAATATGAGAGAAAACTCCGTTCGGCTTATAAGTACTCGATTGAACCAATTGGTTTTTCATTTCCCAGTAGGTCACCTTGGGCCAGCTGCTGACTTTCTAGAAAGAGGCAAGGAAGTCGGTTCAACATAAGGGAAGAAAGCATATTTTAGGTTTACTCCTTCCATGTCTAGTAGGAGTGCGTGCTTCTTATTGCCTTTTGAGCAGTAGTTGTATACATTCCTCACTCGGTCTAATTAATTATCTTTCTCCCTACCCAAATACCAAGGGAGGTTTATGAGTCGTATCCTCCTTACGAGATAACGGAAGTAGCGTTTGTGGGAAGAGTAAGCTCCTTTTCAAGCCTTCTCTTTCGTAACATTTGATTAGTTGCTTAGATGCCCTTAGCAAGAATGATGCAGGAGCAAGAAAGTCTATTTCCTCCGCCTTTCAAGAATCTCGCTATTCAAATAGCACAGTATAAAATGCAATCCATAAGTCATGCTGGTCGATCAATGACAATGATAAGCTCTATAAAAGAAGAGTCTATTGCTCTTCGACACGTTTTATATCTACTTCAGTCATGCTTTATTGGAGTTATCTGACGCCAAGGAGGAAGGAATAGAGATTAGGATCCTAGCCTTGTTCCGTTTGAAGTTCCTAAGAGAGGTTACAAAAGAAAGGGATGCTCAAACCAAGGATCGGGGGTTATACGCTCTTTGCCTAAATTCAATAATAGATGAATTAGAAAACTCAACTGTTCTTTGTGATTCGGTACCACTAGAGATTTGATCACGCAAGGGCTTGATGAAAAAAAGCCCCTGCGTCGCCCTCTTTGGCGACACGAGAGTGATCAAATCTCCTCGTCTTGCTGCCGCCCGAGGCCCTGGCAGTGAAGCCCAGTTGGACTGGTGATGGTGGTGGCGGGGCCTTCCCCTTAATCGATGTCTCTTATCTAGCGTGGATCCCATCGGCAACTACCCACGGGATGCCTTGGCTAGATTAGCGGGAAAACAGCGGTGAGACTACTGTGCTCTTCCACGGGAGGAGGCGTGATGTCGCCGGCGATGGGATGCCCAGATGCGTGGCATGGCGGGGGCTACATGGTGCGCTCGAGGTGGCGGCGCTCCAGTCCTCCAACGTGGCATCTTCTTCAGGCGGCGCGTATCCCTGATCTCGTCGGGACGGGCCTTGGGACTTTGTGACCTGTAGGAATCATATCCTCCAACCGTGGTGGTCCTATGGCGACATTGGTGGACATGGTGGTGCGGCCTGGCTCGTTTTTCTCGAGGGCTGGAGACTGCCGACGAAAGCCAGACATTAACTGGTGTCGGAGCAAACGACGATGACGTTTGTGGGTGTCACTACCTTGCTGAAGGCGTCGACATGTATTTCTTGACTCCCCTCCGTAATACTTCAAGGGAAACCGCAGGTCCGGGTCTCCCTAGATCGGATGATAGCGGCACTCGGAGTCGTGCTCCCCCTTGGGGGCATCATGTTGGAGTTGGGCCTTGCTGGCATGACTAATGGTTGATGGCTGATACGTTCATTTTGCATCATGTTTTCCTACTATTATTTATAATGTTTTGGGTCATTATTTCACTTAATGGGGTAATTCTAATGACTTTTCTCCTTTATTTTGCAAGTTTCACATGAAGAGGGAAATTGTCGGCATCTGGAAGTCTGGACCTGAAAAAGCTACAACACAGATGGATATTCTCCGGAGCTCAAATGACCTGGAAATTTATGGAGAATTATTTTGAAATTAATAAAAAAATACTGGAAGAAGAATCATCAGGAGGGGCCCCACCAGGGAGTCACAAGCTCGGGTGGCACCCCCTTGGGGCGCACCGTGTGAGCTTGTGACCCCACCAGCAGGCCTCCGTGGCCCCTCTTCTCCTATATGATGTCATTTTTTCTAGAAAAAAAATCATAAGAAGACTTTTGGGACGAAGCGCCGCCGTCTCGAGGCGGAACCTGGGCAGGAGCACATTTGCTCTTGGCGAAGCAATTCTGCCGGGGATACTTCCCTTCGGGAGGGGGAAATCAAAGCCCTTGACATCACCAATGTTCCTCTCATCGTACAAGGACCAATCTTATTCAACATCTTCACCAACACCAACTCATCTCAAATCCTAGTTCATCTCTTATATTCAATATTTGTTCCAAAACCTCATATTGGTACCGGTGGGTTGCTAGTAGTGTTGATTACATCTTGTAGTTGATGCTAGTTGGTTTATTTGGTGGAAGATCATATGTTCAGATACTTCATCATATACAATACCCCTCTGATCTTGAAAATGGATATGATTTGTGAGTTGTTATTTTTGTTCTTGAGGACATGGGAGAAGTCTTGTTATAAGTAATCATGTGAAGTTGGTATCCGTTCAATATTTTGATAATATGTATGTTGGTCTTTCTCTAGTGGTGTCGTGTGAACGTCGACTACATGAAACTTCACCATATTTGGGCCTAGGGGAAGGCATTGGGTGTAATGAGTAGATAATGGGTTGCGAGAGTGACAGAAATTTAAACCCTGGTTTATGAGTAATTCCGTAAGGGGCTGATTTGGATCCATATGTTCCATGTTGTGGCTAGATTTATCTTAATTCTTCTTTCGTAGTTGTGGATGCTTGCGAGAGGGGTATCTTAAGAGGGTTTCTTGTTCAAGTAAGAACAACACCCTAGCATCAGTCCTCCCACATATCAAATTATCAAAATAGTGAATGTGAATCAACTAAACATGATGAACATGACTAGACAAGAATTTTCATGTGTCCTCGAGAACACTTTGCTTACTATAGGAAGTACTTTGGGCTTGTCCTTTGCTATAAAAAAGATTGTGCCACCTTGCTGCACCTTTGTTAGTATTATTACTTTTTACTTGCTACGAATCAACTTGCTACAAAACTATTTGTCACCGCTACTTTTAGTACTTGTAGAGAATACCTTGCTGAAAACCGCTTGTCATTTTCTTCTGCTCCTCGTTGATTTCGACACTCTTACTTCTTGAAAGAACTATGATTGATTCTCTATACTCTTGTGGGTCATGAGTGGCGGTTCGCCGATTCCTTGCGTGCCGGCAGGTAGTGATGATCCTTCGCTGCGGTGTGGCCTTGCGAACATGGTGCACGATGGAGGTGCCGGGCATGTCAACTGGCGGTGCAGATGGCCGTGGCATGTTAGATGATTTTCACAGCTTGTTGCAGCCATGGCAGTATAGTGTAGGCTTTTGGTGTACTGTCTAGGGCCAATGGTCATGTCAGGATTTATCATCGACAAACACTTGCATCAAAGGCATGGAATTGCCAAAGTGTCTCCATGAGATTTTGGCTGTACCATCTCTTCTAGTTAGTCTAGTTGCGACTGGCGGTCGCTTGCATAGTGTATGCATGTTTAGTATGCATAACCGTGTCCATGTCCGGATCACGAGCGCTTGCATCATCTTCATTGGCTCAGCACCTGCTCCGCGTGGATTATCGTTGCTATTTTTTCTCTTTCTCTTTGTTTTATATCCGACTTGCCTTGCATGACTTTGCTGGTTGTCGGTGTGATTTTTGTGTGTGTGTGTGTTCGGCTGTGTGCATTTTTTACTATGCAGAT
Source organism: Triticum aestivum (assembly GCF_018294505.1). Taxonomy (NCBI): domain Eukaryota; kingdom Viridiplantae; phylum Streptophyta; class Magnoliopsida; order Poales; family Poaceae; genus Triticum; species Triticum aestivum. Next base: position 55,582,828 of record NC_057811.1, read on the forward strand.
GCCGGCTCTGCGCTTTTTGTGTTTGTATCTCGTTGATGCTGCATTTTGAGCTAATAAAATCCACCTCAAAATTTGTCCAGATTTTTTTACGAGATTTTTCCTTTTTTTAAGGACACCGATAACTGCCACACGTGTGGTGTATCGGGTGGTTGTGCCGCACGCCTCGTGTGGCATGGAGAAGAACCCACCCGCACGACCGCGTCCGGGCGCGCGCAGCCACAGCCCGCCGTTCCGGTGTGTGGCAAAACCGCCCACACGTCCGGGCCAAACGACCGCGCTGCCCGCACGACCCAGCACGTCAGCCGTCCCGGGCTCCTTCCGATCCCCAGTCCGCCCTGCCGCCATTGTCTCACACCTCTCGTTCCACTACCTCCGTCGCCTTCCTTCTCTGGTTGCCATGGCAACCAGAGCAGATCCCTATCGCCTTTCCCACTGCTAACCACCCACCCACCCCCACCCCGCCCTCCCAAGACGACGAGCTAAAACAGGTGGATCTCCGATCTCCTTCTGTTTCTCGACCTTCTTTTGTCCAGAAATCTGAATTTGCAAATTTGCCCATGAACATGGCGACTGGATCCACGCTATCAGGGCAAACACCCCACAAATTTGTGTGTCTTTGCATTTGCCCACCAACATACGCCAGATCTGCCATATACTATGCTAGACTTGTGCCAAGCTTCTGGGTTGGCTTGATGCGAGTAGTTGGTAGCGTAGTGATCACTATAAAATAGGGAGAGAAAGGAGGAATTTGGCATGGGGAGGGAGGAAAAATAATTGCCACTTGTATCTAACGTCAGTTGCCATCTATCGTTGTCCGTAGTTGCCACCATGTTATATTATTGCTTGCCATCCTATTTTATTTTCTGTTGCCATCGCTTCAAAATGATAGATGGCATCCAGAATTCAGAAAATAAAATGGATGTGCATGTCCTACTTGCCATGAGGTGTTGGTTGCCTACGCAAGAAATGTTATGAGATCGCCGTGTTATCTTCTACGTGCAAACAGCAAGAACGCTTTTTGCGGATTGTTGATGCGTTCTTGTTCATGCAGTGACTAAAAGCACAGTGGCAAAAAAGAAAAAGCAGAAGAATGAATCACGAAGATGGCACTGATCCTTGGCTTTCTCAAAGGCCGGAAATGCCACTTTGGGATGCAGCAGAGTACAATCAACTCATTTCTTCAGGGTCATTGCTGCCACTACTAGAGCACTACGCGGGCATCGGTACGATGCATGATAAACAAAGAAGAAACAGTTGCCATGTTCGTGACGATGAAGATGTCATTCTACTTATGTCCTACAATCTATTTTTTAGCAGGTTCTTATGACCAAACCACAATCAGGGGGGCAGCATGGCAAGTTTCGTCACAGGGCGCTAACGCTGACAAATGTACAGGCAACCAACTTCAGCTAGCTAATGTGCCAAATCAAGGTAACGCATACGAAAAAGGAACTTACTGTTGTGGACATGAAATTAAACTTGCAAGGATGGCAAAAGACTCGCGAGTTATATCGGAAAAAATGTAGGACCTTCATGCAGCACGTGGCATCAGGTAGCAACCATGTACCTACCATCAACGTCATACACAGGTGAGTGCATGAAAGTGAAGTTGTGGACAGTGAGTTAGGAGAAAGGAACATATCTGACAGCTGCAGTTGCCATGCCTAGACAGCTTCGGTTGCCATGGCTGGACAAACTGCAGTTGCCATGCCTGGACAACTGCAGTTGCCATGTATAATCAAATGTGACTGCAATGTCTAAACAACCGTGGATGACAAGTGTGAACAAATCTGTGTGGCATGGTTGGACCACTACATGTGCCATATTGAACAAACTACAGTTGCCATGCAATGACCAACTGCTACCATGATCGCAGGTTGTTACGGTGGAACCACATCGGCAAACATCTCATGGCAAGCTTCACAGTTGCAGGAAAGCGCTATTGCAGATAGAGCACATCAAATTGGAATGACAGACCACACAAGATTGGCACATGCGGCACAACAAGGTAAAAAAAGTGAAAACAGAAAACAGTACTGCATTTGCTTTTGTGGGGAATAGCATGTGAAGAAAAGTAGATTTGTAACGGTGGTGGTGGAAAAAACAAACAAAAATGCTACCAAGTGGTCATGTGCAAAAGAGTCGTATATTGTCTTCGGATTTGCCAATTGCTATAAGAGTGTGTGCAACATTCATGATTGTTCACATTTGCGTATTGAGCTCAAGCCTAGAATACAAGTTTTGATGCTAGAGTATACTGGTTGCCATGTGTTGGCAACAGTAGTTCCCATGTATGTTGGACTGTATCTGCCATTGCTATGTGCTGCAAGTTCTGATGCTGAAAGAAGCTGGTTGCCATGTGTGGGCAACAGTAGTTGCGATGTGTGTTGGACTATTTCTACCATTGCTATATGCTACAAGTTCTGAAGCTAAAAGACGCTGGTTGCCATGTGTTGGCAACGCTAGTTGCCATGTGGTTGCACTGTAGCTGCCATTACTGGAGAATTACAGTTGCCATGCATGGCCATATGCAGATTCACGGATTGTTGTGTGAAATGATGTCATGCAAAATCACATGCAGTTGCTGTACTCTGTTATGATAAACATGACATTCAAGCAAAATCTTATGCTCGTACCTGATTTTTTAATGCAGGACCTTCAACTACAATTAACAGCGGCGCGGGGACATCTACTGCGGGGAGCTCTGAGCGCACGGAAGACGCGTTCCACCAGCCAGCCAACATTCATGCCACAAACAATGCCAAGTCAGTGTCAGAAATGGCAATCGTGCCAGCAATACCGACAAGCACACCTGTGCACACCAGCACAAGCAACACTCAAGCAGGTGAAACAGCCGCCGATACTGAAGTAAATGATGAAACAAATGACGAAGCACAAGGGGATGAAGATGGTGGGCAATCAGAAATCATGGTACCCCAGCCACCGTATCTTGGGCAGAGATTTGATTCGTTTGAAGATGCAAAGGAATTCTACCAGACATATGCAAAGTTCCATGGGTTTGCGGTCAACACCGAATACCATAGGAAAATTAAAAAAAACTAACGAGTACAGCAGAGGTGAGATGAGGTGCTACTGTTGGGAATCGTAGCAGAATTTTAAAATTTCCTATGCATCACCAAGATCATCTATGGAGTATACTAGCAACGAGGGGAAAGGAGTGCATCTACATACCCTTGTAGATCACGAGCGGAAGCGTTCAAGTGAACGGGGTTGATGGAGTCGTACTCGCCGTGATCCAAATCACCGATGACCGAGTGTCGAACGGACGGCACCTCCGCGTTCAACACACGTACGGAGCAGCGACGTCTCCTCCTTCTTGATCCAGCAAGGGGGGAGGAGAGGTTGATGGAGATCCAGCAGCACGACGGCGTGGTGGTGGAAGTAGCGGGGTCTCGGCAGGGCTTCGCCGAGCTTCTGCGAGAGGGAGAGGTGTTGCAGGGGGAGAGGGAGGCGCCAGGGGCTGTGGTCCTTGCTGCCCTCCCTCCCCCCCACTATTTATAGGACCCCTGGAGGGGGGGCCCTAGAACCCATCTACATGGGGGGGCGGCGGCCAAGGGAAGGGGGAAGGTGGCTTCCCCCACAAGCCAAGGGGGGCGCCCCCCAACCCTAGGGTTTCCAACCCTAGGCGCAGGGGGAGGCCCAAGGGGGGCGCCCCAGCCCACTAAGGGCTGGTTCCCTTCCCACTTCAGCCCATGGGGCCCTCCGGGATAGGTGGCCCCACCCGGTGGACCCCCGGGACCCTTCCGGTGGTCCCGGTACAATACCGATAACCCCCGAAACTTTCCAGGTGGCCGAAACTGGACTTCCTATATATAATTCTTCACCTCCGGACCATTCCGGAACTCCTCGTGATGTCCGAGATCTCATCCGGGACTCCGAACAACTTTCGGGTTGTCGCATACTAATATCTCTACAACCCTAGCGTCACCGAACCTTAAGTGTGTAGACCCTACGGGTCCGGGAGACATGCAGACATGACCGAGACGCCTCTCCGGTCAATAACCAACAGCGGGATCTGGATACCCATGTTGGCTCCCACATGTTCCACGATGATCTCATCGGATGAACCACGATGTCGAGGATTCAATCAATCCCGTATACAATTCCCTTTGTCAATCGGTATGTTACTTGCCCGAGATTCGATCGTCGGTATCCCAATACCTTGTTCAATCTCGTTACCGGGAAGTCTCTTTACTCGTACCGTAATGCATGATCCCGTGGCTAACTCCTTAGTCACATTGAGCTCATTATGATGATGCATTATCGAGTGGGCCCAGAGATACCTCTCCGTCACACGGAGTGACAAATCCCAGTCTCGATCCGTGTCAACCCAACAGACACTTTCAGAGATACCCGTGGTGCACCTTTATAGTCACCCAGTTACGTTGTGACGTTTGGCACACCCAAAGCACTCCTACGGTATCCGGGAGTTACACGATCTCATGGTCTAAGGAAAAGATACTTGACATTGGAAAAGCTCTAGCAAATGAACTACACGATCTTTGCGCTATGCTTAGGATTGTGTCTTGTCCATCACATCATTCTCCTAATGATGTGATCCCGTTATCAATGACATCCAATGTCCATAGTCAGGAAACCATGACTATCTGTTGATCAACGAGCTAGTCAACTAGAGGCTTACTAGGGACACATTGTGGTCTATGTATTCACACATGTATTACGATTTCCGGATAACACAATTATAGCATGAACAATAGACAATTATCATGAACAAAGAAATATAATAATAACCATTTATTATTGCCTCTAGGGCATATTTCCAACAGTCTCCCACTTGCACTAGAGTCAATAATCTAGTTACATTGTGATGAATCGAACACCCGTAGCGTTCTGGTGTTGATCATGTTTTGCTCTAGGGAGAGGTTTAGTCAACGGATCTGCTACATTCAGGTCCGTATGTACTTTACAAATATCTATGTCTCCATTCTGAACACTTTCACGAATGGAGTTGAAGCGACGCTTGATATGCCTGGTCTTCCTGTGAAACCTGGGCTCCTTGGCAAGGGCAATAGCTCCAGTGTTGTCACAGAAGAGAGTCATCGGGCCCGACGCATTGGGAATCACCCCTAGGTCGGTAATGAACTCCTTTATCCAGACTGCTTCCTGTGCTGCCTCTGAGGCCGCCATGTACTCCGCTTCACATGTAGATCCCGCCACGACGCTTTGCTTGCAACTGCACCAGCTTACTGCCCCTCCATTCAAAATATACACGTATCCGGTTTGTGACTTAGAGTCATCCAGATCTGTGTCGAAGCTAGCGTCGATGTAACCCTTTACGACGAGCTCTTCGTCACCTCCATATATGAGAAACATATCCTTAGTCCTTTTCAGGTACTTCAGGATATTCTTGACCGCTGTCCAGTGTTCCATGCCGGGATTACTTTGGTACCTTCCTACCAAACTTACGGCAAGGTTTACATCAGGTCTGGTACACAGCATGGCATACATAATAGACCCTATGGCCGAGGCATAGGGGATGACACTCATCTTTTCTCTATCTTCTGCCGTGGTCAGGCATTGAGCCGTGCTCAACTGCACACCTTGCAATACAGGCAAGAACCCCTTCTTGGACTGATCCATATTGAACTTCTTCAATATCTTGTCAAGGTATGTACTTTGTGAAAGACAAATGAGGCGTCTTGATCTATCTCTATAGATCTTGATGCCTAATATATAAGCAGCTTCTCCAAGGTCCTTCATTGAAAAACACTTATTCAAATAGGCCTTTATACTTTCCAAGAATTCTATATCATTTCCCATCAATAATATGTCATCCACATATAATAAGAGAAATGCTACAGAGCTCCCACTCACTTTCTTGTAAACACAGGCTTCTCCATAAGTCTGTGTAAACCCAAACGCTTTGATCATCTCATCAAAGCGAATGTTCCAACTCCGAGATGCTTGCACCAGCCCATAGATTGAGCGCTGGAGCTTGCATACTTTGTTAGCATTCTTAGGATCGACAAAACCTTCCGGCTGCATCATATACAATTCTTCCTTAAGGAAGCCGTTAAGGAATGCCGTTTTGACGTCCATCTGCCATATCTCATAATCATAGTATGCGGCAATTGCTAACATGATTCGGACGGACTTCAGCTTCGCTACAGGTGAGAAAGTCTCATCGTAGTCAACCCCTTGAACTTGTCGATAACCCTTAGCGACAAGTCGAGCCTTATAGATGGTCACATTACCATCCGTGTCTGTCTTCTTCTTAAAGATCCATTTGTTTTCTATGGCTCGCCGATCATCGGGCAAGTCAGTCAAAGTCCATACTTCGTTTTCATACATGGATCCTATCTCGGATTTCATGGCTTCTAGCCATTTGTCGGAATCCGGGCCCGCCATCGCTTCTTCATAGTTCGAAGGTTCACCGTTGTCTAACAACATGATTTCCAGGACAGGGTTGCCGTACCATTCTGGTGCGGAACGTGTCCTTGTGGACCTACGAAGTTCAGCAGTAACTTGATCCGAAGCTTCATGATCATCATCATTAACTTCCTCCCCAGTCGGTGTAGGCACCACAGGAATATCTTCCCGCGCTGCGCTACTTTCTGGTTCGGAAGGGGTGACTATCACCTCATCAAGTTCCACTTTCCTCCCACTTAATTCTTTCAAGAGAAACTCTTTCTCCAGAAAGGACCCGTTCTTGGCAACGAAGATCTTGCCTTCGGATCTGAGGTAGAAGGTATACCCAATAGTTTCCTTAGGGTATCCTATGAAGACGCATTTTTCCGACTTGGGTTCGAGCTTTTCAGGATGAAGTTTCTTGACATAAGCATCGCATCCCCAAACTTTTAGAAACGATAGCTTAGGTTTCTTCCCAAACCATAATTCATACGGTGTCGTCTCAACGGATTTCGACGGAGCCCTATTTAAAGTGAATGCGGCAGTCTCTAAAGCATAGCCCCAAAATGAGAGAGGTAGATCGGTAAGAGACATCATAGATCGCACCATATCTAATAGAGTGCGATTACGACGTTCGGACACACCATTTCGCTGAGGTGTTCCAGGCGGCGTGAGTTGTGAAACGATTCCACATTTCCTTAAGTGTGTGCCAAATTCGTGACTTCAATATTCTCCGCCACGATCTGATTGTAAGAATTTTATTTTTCTATCACGTTGATTCTCAACCTCATTCTGAAATTCCTTGAACTTTTCAAAGGTTTCAGACTTGTGTTTCATTAGGTAGACATACCCATATCTACTTAAGTCATCAGTGAGAGTGAGAACATAACGATATCCTCCGCGAGCCTCAACACTCATTGGACCGCACACATCGGTATGTATGATTTCCAATAAATTGGTTGCTCGCTCCATTGTTCCGGAGAACGGAGTCTTGGTCATCTTACCCATGAGGCATGGTTCGCACGTGTCAAATGATTCGTAATCAAGAGACTCCAAAAGTCCATCTGCATGGAGCTTCTTCATGCGTTTGACACCAATGTGACCAAGGCGGCAGTGCCACAAGTATGTGGGACTATCGTTATCAACTTTACATCTTTTGGTATTCACACTATGAATATGTGTAACATCACGTTCGAGATTCATCAAGAATAAACCATTGACCAGCGGGGCATGACCATAAAACATATCTCTCATATAAATAGAACAACCATTATTCTCGGATTTAAATGAGTAGCCATCTCGAATTAAACGAGATCCAGATACAATGTTCATGCTCAAAGCTGGCACTAAATAACAATTATTGAGGTTTAAAACTAATCCCGTAGGTAAATGCAGAGGCAGCGTGCCGACGGCGATCACATCGACCTTGGAACCATTCCCGACGCGCATCGTCACCTCGTCCTTCGCCAGTCTCCGCTTATTCCGCAGCTCCTGTTTTGAGTTACAAATATGAGCAACCGCACCGGTATCAAATACCCAGGAGCTACTACGAGTACTGGTAAGGTACACATCAATTACATGTATATCACATATACCTTTGGTGGTGCCGGCCTTCTTGTCCGCTAAGTATTTGGGGCAGTTCCGCTTCCAATGACCACTTCCCTTGCAATAAAAGCACTCAGTCTCAGGCTTGGGTCCATTCTTCGACTTCTTCCCGGCAACTGGCTTACCGGGCGCGGCAACTCCCTTGCCGTCCTTCTTGAAGTTCTTCTTACCCTTGCCTTTCTTGAACTTAGTGGTTTTATTCACCATCAACACTTGATGTTCCTTTCTGATCTCCACCTCCGCTGATTTCAGCATTGAATATACCTCGGGAATGGTCTTTTCCATCCCCTGCATATTGAAGTTCATCACAAAGCTCTTGTAGCTCGGTGGAAGCGACTGAAGGATTCTATCAATGACCGCGTCATCCGGGAGATTAACTCCCAGCTGAGACAAGCGGTTGTGTAACCCAGACATTCTGAGTATGTGCTCACTAACAGAACTATTTTCCTCCATTTTACAGCTGAAGAACTTGTCGGAGACTTCATATCTCTCGACCCGGGCATGAGCTTGGAAAACCATTTTCAGCTCTTCGAACATCTCATATGCGCCATGTTTCTCAAAACGCTTTTGGAGACCCGGTTCTAAGCTGTAAAGCATGCCGCACTGAACGAGGGAGTAATCATCAGCACGTGATTGCCAAGCGTTCATAACGTCTTGGTTCTCTGGATTGCTGCTTCACCTAGCGGTGCTTCTAGGACATAATCTTTCTTGGCAGCTATGAGGATGATCCTCAGGTTCCGGACCCAGTCCGTATAGTTGCTGCCATCATCTTTCAGCTTGGTTTATCTAGGAACGCGTTGAAGTTGAGGACAACGTGGGCCATTTGATCTACAAGACATATTGTAAAGATTTTAGACTAAGTTCATGATAATTAAGTTCATATAATCAAATTATTCAATGAACTCCCACTCAGATAGACATCCCTCTAGTCATCTAAGTGAAACATGATCCGAGTTAACTAGGCCGTGTCCGATCATCACGTGAGACGGACTAGTCAAGATCGGTGAACATCTCCATGTTGATCGTATCTTCTATACGACTCATGCTCGACCTTTCGGTCCTCCGTGTTCCGAGGCCATGTCTGTACATGCTAGGCTCGTCAAGTCAACCTAAGTGTATTGCGTGTGTTTCGAGGCCATGTCTGTACATGCTAGGCTCGTCAACACCCGTTGTATGCGAACGTTAGAATCTATCACACCCGATCATCACGTGGTGCTTCGAAACAACGAACCTTCGCAACGGTGCACAGTTAGGGGAAACACTTTCTTGAAATTATTATAAGGGATCATCTTACTTACTACCATCGTTCTAAGCAAATAAGATGCAAAAACATGATAAACATCACATGCAATCAAATAGTGACATGATATGGCCAATATCATTTTGCTCCTTTGATCTCCATCTTCGGGGCGCCATGATCATCTTCGTCACCGGCATGACACCATGATCTCCATCAGCATGATCTCCATCATCGTGTCTCCATGAAGTTGTCACGCCAACGATTACTTCTACTTCTATGGCTAACGCGTTTAGCAATAAAGTAAAGTAATTTACATGGCGTTATTCAATGACACGCAGGTCATACAAAAAATAAAGACAACTCCTATGGCTCCTGCCGGTTGTCATACTCATCGACATGAAAGTCGTGATTCCTATTACAAGAATATGATCAATCTCATACATCACATATATCATTCATCACATCTTCTGGCCATATCACATCACATAGCACATGCTGCAAAAACAAGTTAGACGTCCTCTAATTGTTGTTGCAAGTTTTTTACGTGGCTTGTATAGGTTTCTAGCAAGAACGTTTCTTACCTACGTAAAACCACAACGTGATATGCCAATTTCTATTTACCCTTCATAAGGACCCTTTTCATCGAATCCGTTCCGACTAAAGTGGGAGAGACAGACACCCGCCAGCCACCTTATGCAACTAGTGCATGTCAGTCGGTGGAACCAGTCTCACGTAAGCGTACGTGTAAGGTCGGTCCGGGCCGCTTCATCCCACGATGCCGCCGAAACAAGATAAGCCTAGTAGCGGCAAGAAGAATTGGCAACATCTACGCCCACAACTGCTTTGTGTTCTACTCGTGCATAGTAACTACGCATAGGCCTGGCTCATGATGCCACTGTTGGGAATCGTAGCAGAATTTTAAAATTTCCTACGCATCACCAAGATCATCTATGGAGTATACTAGCAACAAGGGGAAAGGAGTGCATCTACATACCCTTGTAGATCGCGAGCGGAAGCGTTCAAGTGAACGGGGTTGATGGAGTCGTACTCGCCGTGATCCAAATCACCGATGACCGAGTGCCGAACGGACGGCACCTCCGCGTTCAACACACCTACGGAGCAGCGACGTCTCCTCCTTCTTGATCCAGCAAGGGGGAAGGAGAGGTTGATGGAGATCCAGCAGCACGACGGCGTGGTGGTGGAAGTAGCGGGGTCTCGGCAGGGCTTCGCCGAGCTTCTGCGAGAGGGAGAGGTGTTGCAGGGGGAGAGGGAGGCGCCAGGGGCTGTGGTCCTTGCTGCCCTCCCTCCCCCCCACTATTTATAGGACCCCTGGAGGGGGGGGCGCCGGCCCTAGAACCCATCTACATGGGGGGGCGGCGGCCAAGGGAAGGGGGAAGGTGGCTTCCCCCACAAGCCAAGGGGGGGCGCCCCCCACCCCTAGGGTTTCCAACCCTAGGCGCAGGGGGAGGCCCAAGGGGGGCGCCCCAGCCCACTAAGGGCTGGTTCCCTTCCCACTTCAGCCCATGGGGCCCTCCGGGATAGGTGGCCCCACCCGGTGGACCCCCAGGACCCTTCCGATGGTCCCGGTACAATACCGATAACCCCCGAAACTTTCCCGGTGGCCGAAACTGGACTTCCTATACATAATTCTTCACCTCCGGACCATTCCGGAACTCCTCATGACGTCCGGGATCTCATCCGGGACTCCGGACAACTTTCGGGTTTCCGCATACTAATATCTCTACAACCCTAGCGTCACCGAACCTTAAGTGTGTAGACCCTACGGGTCCGGGAGACATGCAGACATGACCGAGACGCCTCTCCGGTCAATAACCAACAGCGGGATCTGGATACCCATGTTGGCTCCCACATGTTCCACGATGATCTCATCGGATGAACCACGATGTCGAGGATTCAATCAATCCCGTATACAATTCCCTTTGTCAATCGGTATGTTACTTGCCCGAGATTCGATCGTCGGTATCCCAATACCTTGTTCAATCTCGTTACCGGCAAGTCTCTTTACTCGTACCGTAATGCATGATCCCGTGGCTAACTCCTTAGTCACATTGAGCTCATTATGATGATGCATTACCGAGTGGGCCCAGAGATACCTCTCCGTCACACGGAGTGACAAATCCCAGTCTCGATCCGTGTCAACCCAACAGACACTTTCAGAGATACCCGTAGTGCACCTTTATAGTCACCCAGTTACGTTGTGACGTTTGGCACACCCAAAGCACTCCGACGGTATCCGGGAGTTACACGATCTCATGGTATAAGGAAAAGATACTTGACATTGGAAAAGCTCTAGCAAACGAACTACACAATCTTTGCGCTATGCTTAGGATTGGGTCTTGTCCATCACATCATTCTCCTAATGATGTGATCCTGTTATCAATGACATCCAATGTCCATAGTCAGGAAACCATGACTATCTGTTGATCAACGAGCTAGTCAACTAGAGGCTTACTAGGGACACATTGTGGTCTATGTATTCACACATGTATTACGATTTCCGGATAACACAATTATAGCATGAACAATAGACAATTATCATGAACAAAGAAATATAATAATAACCATTTATTATTGCCTCTAGGGCATATTTCCAACAGCTACAAGGCACGAAGAAACAAGAAGGGCAAAGGTGATGCGCCTGTCGTTCCGGAACGAAAGAGAGGTATCATTGTCAAGACGGAATGCCCTATCCGGTGTAAGATGAACATAGATGGAGCACAGTGGGTGGTCACTGAATATTTTGATGAGCACAACCACGAGCTAATAAAGAAGTTTGACCTGGTAAAATTTCTGACCGCCCACAAAGGATTCACCCCCCTCGAGAAGAAATTCATAAAGCTGCTACATGATTGTAACATCGGTCCATCAAGAATGGTGCAGATACTCTCCCTCATCCACGGCAAAATGGGGTCTCTGAGTAGCATGCCCTACCTACCAGCAGACGTCACAAACCTAAAGGCAAAGTACCGTAGAGAAAGCAAGTTGGCTGACATAGAAGCCACCATAGCCTACTTCGATGAGAAAGCGAAAGAAGATCAAGATTTCTTCTACAGGATAAGATTGGACGATGAGGACCGTGTCAGGAACATGTATTGGGTGGATGGTGCTGCAAGAAGAGCCTAGAAACATTTCCGAGACTACATTTCATTTGACGCGACATATCTCACTAATATGTACAAGATGCCATGCGCTCCATTCATAGGAATAAATAACCACAATCAGTCATTGCAGTTCGGATGCGGGCTCGTTCGGAACGAAGACACGGATGGGTACGTTTGGCTGTTCAAGACCTTCTTGGAGTGCATGGGTGGACTTGCTCTGATGATCATAATAACATACCAGGATTTTAGCATGCGTGCAGACATAGAGGAGGTCTTTCCGTTGGCAGTGCACAGGCACTGTAGGTGGCACATTATAAAGAAGGCTGAGGAGACACTAGGACCGTTCTTTGCTGACCGTGCAGACCTGCACAGGGCATTCGATCTGTGCGTGGACCACAGCTTGACGGTGGAGGAGTTTGAAAGGAGCTGGATGGCTATGATAGAAACATATCAAGTCCAAGACCACGAGACGCTTGCTAGCTTGTGGGAGAAGCGAATGTACTGGGTGCCGGCCTAGTTCATGCAGTGCTTCTTCCCGTTTCTGCAGACTACACAGCGCAGTGAGGGGTTCAATGCTGTTTTGAAGCGGTACGTGAGCCCTGGCAACTCATTGCTACAGTTTGCCAAGCAGTACACGGCTTTGCAACAAAAAATACTTATTTGAAAATGATGATTGTGTTAAAAAGTAGCCATTAGGTACAGAGTAACCATGATATGTAGTTGCCGTGCTTAATGAACTACAGTTTGCCATGCTTAATGAACTGCAGTTTGCCACGTTTACTCAACTGTAGCTACCATGTTTGCTTAACTGCAGTTGCCATGTTTGATGAACTGCAGTTGCCATGTTTAATGAACTGTAGTTTCCATATTTAATGAAATGTAATTCCACTGGCCATGATGGTATGGAATGCAAATGCCAAATTGAAGTTGTTATGTAGTTGCCATGTTTAAATGAACTGCAGTTGCCATGTTTAATGAACTGCAGTTGCCATGTTTACTCAACTGCAGTTGCTATGTTTAATGAGCTGTAGTTGCCATGTTTGAACGAATTGTAATTCCATTGGCCACAACAAACAAAAGGTGCTACAAAAAACTTCACACAAGAGTTTAACAAAAACCACACAAAACTTGCAGATTCCAGGAAGAAATAAAGCGTGCCAGCATGTACACGGCTTTCCAGGTGGACGAACATACGTTCAAGGTGTGTTCTATCATGGGCATGTCGGATTCAGAACCTGAAGACCTAGACATGGGCAGGAACTACTTTGTGAAGGCATCGATAAGCGAAGGCGAATACTACTGCCAATGCTGCAAATTCAACGGGACGGGATTGTGTGATGTCACATTCTAAAAGTAATGGACTTGAACGCGGTGACACGAATGCCCCGCCATTTCATAAGGCGGCGATGGACTTGGGATGCTGACGACGCATTGGCGCCGCAAACATCAAACGCAGTTTTCGCCGTGCATGACGAGAGGCCAGAGTCAACCATGGAAGCCGTGAGGCACGTTGTGTTGACAAAGTACTATGCTGAACTAATTGATGAAGCGTGCAAGAGTGATGAGACAGCAAGGGTCGCAGAAAAACATAGGAAGGCCCTCAAAAGAGAGCTTGATGAGATCAAGAAGAGGAAAGCTGAGGAAGCCTTACACAGGTTCCCCCGCACATCAAGTGTGCCTTCGTCCACAGGGCCATCATCTGAAAACTCGGAGGTAGGATCTGGAACAGCAAGCACACAAACACAGGTTAGGAACCCGCCCCGTTCCATCACAAAAGGGCGTCCAAAAGAGATAAGATACAAATCGGGATTGGAGATTCAAGCAAAACACAAGAAACCAAAGAAAGGGACGGGCAATCCGCAAACAACATTGGAGCACTTTGACTTGGTCCATGGTGACATTTTTTTTGTAATCTAGATGTTCTAAATTCTGTAAAAACTGGAGAATGACTCTTCAGGTGCATCGGAATCTGAAGTAAAAATGCCATGAAGGAATAGCTACAGTTGCCACGTGTATGGCACTGAATTTGCCATGTTACTTGAACTGAATCTGCCATGCAATTTCTACTGAATCTGCCATACCATTTCTACTGAATCTGCCATGCCATTTCTACTGAATTTGCCATGTTATTTTTACTGAATTTGCCATGTTATTTTTTACTGAATCTGCCATGTTAGTTGTACTGAACATGCCATGTTAGTTGTACTGAATCTTCACCGCGTAGATTTCCATGTTCAGTCAGCGCATTTTAGTCACACATATTGTATTGTGGTGCAAACTATGGGAAACAAGTTGAAACGGTCTCGTGCAGCAACCGCACAGGTTACTGCTCTGTGATCAAACTACCATGCTAGCTGGTACAGTTACCAGTGCAAAAAAACCCAAAAAGCCAAACAAGAAAGAACGATAACTTTCACTAACCATGACTGATCAACTACATTTGCCATGTTTTCAGACATCAAGGATGCATTCAAAACACCATGCTGGTACTACCAACCCACAAGCACATAATAATACTGAAAACACATAAACGTATCTGCTGTCACACTTAAGTAGGTTCACATCCACACATATATTACAAACTATTCAAATGTCACTCACACGCCACCACTGTATACTAGGCTACGGGGAGATGCAGTCATAGCATATTACACGGACATAGTTTTGAAAAAACAAGGTAATACCTTACATTCCTCGGCAACAGAATGTAAGGTAGGCGTTCGGTCAGGAGCACCACGTGATCACTTGTACTTCTTGGCGGCTTTCTTCACAGCTTCCTCTATGAACTCACGTGCGTTGGACCGCGTGTTGAAATCTTCATTCATCAACCAGTTCCATGTGTAAATTTTGCGGAGCTCGACGACCATTGCAGCTGTGATGACAGGAACCCGTCGACCTTCCCACTTTGCAAGGTATTCCAACGTGTGGAAGCCGCAGTCGTGCCTAAACAAGAAAAGAGTCAGGTTAACTCACAAGAACATAGAGAAAAATCATAAACTTCAATTCAGAGGTGACAAAAAGAGAGGGTGAGCATTGGTTTGGAGGACACATGAAGAAAAGATGGGAAAATACCGGTTTCCTTGCTTCGTAGTCACCACGTACTCAATTGGAAATTGTCTGATCTGGACCTTGAGTTTTCATAGTGACGGTTCCATGTCTCTTTGAGGTTGTTGATGAAGTATTCAGCATGCGTAGTAAGGTCTGCATCAGCTTTCGAACGCATTGAATCAAGCACCTCAAAACGTTGGTTCTTCAGGTCAAGGCAGATCGCATAGTGGTGACCACACTTGTCGTGTGGGTCGTGTGGTGCAAGCTCCTGGAACATCGGGAACAAGACCTGCAAACAAAAATGAAGGAAAGAAAGAAGCAGAGCTCACATTAAGAACAGAAATGATGTAGTTGGGAAAATGACATGTAAAGATATCACCGGTTACACTAACAGGCACATGAGTGACTATGAAAGCATCAAGGGTCCAAGAAAAGTGGACCAACGTATAATGTTTAGTTGTAGTGGGTAATTAAAAGAAGTTGCCGTCCATGTATGAACAAAGTTGCCATGTATTTTAGTTTGAAGTTGCCACATAGGTTGTATTAAGAAAGCAAAACAGAAGTCATTTTACATGGCAGCTGTTGCCACATGAAACAGCTGTCACAAAACAGGGTGTAGCCCACATCTGAAGCATAGCTACTGGCAAAAAAATAACATGGGAGGAAAAAAAATGTGCAAAAAAGGAAGGAGTACTCACACATTTCTTCATTGTGAGCTTGAAATCACCATGTGCAGCAAAATGCTTCCTAAGGATTTTGTGGTGGAAGTCACCATCCCATATTTTGCACGTCACAGTGTACTGCATGATTGTTTTGTCGGGAGACATATCCATATGCCTGTTGATGAAGTCAATCCCACATGCAACTATATTCTTCGACATTTTACCGAGTGGCCTCACAGACTCGGCAAGATCACCCAGGTCAACGTACGTCGCATCACATTGTATGATCTTGGTTCTGTCCAAACATGAGTTGTATGAAAATGATATAACATGAAAGAATCATGTCTACTAAGTGAAAAAAATAAATAAAACGTAAACGGAGCATATCTAGAAATATCAAAAGGATGAATAGTAAAAAAGAGCAAAGCAAATGAGAGGTTTATGTGGGTGTGGTCATTACGCTTTCAGCTCCTTCATGTGATTGTTGTTGGACCTCGCATTTTCAAAGAGCTTGACAATTTCGTACAGCTGGTTCTGATCCTTTGTGGCCTTGACTTCCGGCTCATAATCATCCGCGGGTGGCACGTGAACTACCCTACACTGCCTCACAGAACCAAGGGTGGCACTTCTAATGGTATCCTCAGATACGGACTCAGCAGGCACATTGGAACTTGATTGGCCCTGACCTCGTGAGGACCTCCTCTGCAATGCTGCCTCCTCAATCCTGCGGTAAGCTTCATCAAGTGATGGCGTAATCTCCTTAGGGGTGGTTGCACGGATCAAAAAAGTGGGTTAGGAATCCTTGGAAAACAAAACAAATCTAGTTTGAAAGAAAGGTTGCAGAAATATGAGATGTAGGCACAGAAAGTAGGGAGTTTCCATGTGCAGGCAACTCCAGTTGCCATGTGCAATGCATTGTAGTTGCCATGTGACAACAACTACAGTTGCCATGATGTATCAACTGCAGTTGCCATGTGCTTGCAGAATGGAAAAATGGAGTATGGCAACAGAAAAATGTAGGTGACAGCGTGCAAGCAAATCCAGTTGCCATGTCCATCAGATAAAATTTTCCATCACAAGTGAGAACCCAAAAAAATGCTTGGAACAAAAGTCAGACTAAAAAGATGTATACACGAATATGATAAACGCATAAAGAAATGTACCTTGCACAACCGGCTCTGCGAACTTCACAGCCTTCTTGCCCTCGACCATTGGCTACGCCATCATTGGGGCCATGCCTGCCGGGAAAGCAAATGCAACTGGTGAAGGATCTTGCACCACTGGTTCATCTTGACTGCGATCAATGCCAAGGCTAAAGCTCGGTGGGGTGAAGGCCATTGGGTGCCTCTCCTGCCTACTGGCCGGACCGCGAACAGCTTGCTGGGCAGAATCCAAGGGTGAAAGATCAACAAACATTTCGGCATCGGTCGCTACGGAATCATCAGGCTTATTCGTAGGACGGGGCGTGCTGTCAGCGGTATCAGTCGCAGCTTTCTTGAAATCTTCTTGTTTGGGCTGTAGGGGACACCGATGTTGACTGGGAGCTTAGAAGTGCGCAGATTTAAGCTGGGGTTATCCACTGCGGGTAAAGACGCAGTCTGCTCGGCACGTTCACCTCCGTCAGTCGTGCCCGGCTTGCCACCTAGGTCGGTTGTACTCCGGTCTTCCATTCTCTCCATAACATTGCTTCTGGCAGGTGGTGGGAATAGTGTGGACGCAGGCACATAACCAGAGTCATCTCTGCTGCTCCTAGCTACAGCCGGCGCGTTGGGTGTGTCTGCAGATTGCTTGCAGGGGCTACGACGCCTAGGTGGAAGACCAGCTCGCGTAACGGTCACCTTGGAAACCTCTGGAGCACCAGAAGCTGGAGCTGTTGTGCCAAGAGTCTCACCTATGGATGGCATATCATTATGAACTATCGCCTCAGCCCCTTCTTTCGTGGACGAAGAAGTGCCACCACCCACGCGCTTGGAATCCGTGTCAGATGAGCGGGAATCTTCCTTGCTTAGGTTGATCTTGGGGGCGTCCACTTCAACACTTGCTGATCGGGTCGCATGGCTCACAGCAGCATCCTTCATTGCGAGCAGAGTGGGCAATATTTCAGCAGTCCTGGCAGATACCGACTCGTCACTCCCAGATGTACAGATGCCTGCTGTCGTAGCCTGCACATCTGCAACCGGCGGAGATGGTCGGCCGCTTGCATCAGAGCTAGTGGGAACAGTGGATGGTGCAGCAGCAGGTTTGTGCACTGGCGCCTCATGAACGTCTGAGTTGCCACCTGTCGACAGCTTTGAGTGTATGCGTTCGAGTGGGTCTCTGGGGTTCTGCTTCGTCACGCGTGTGGTAGTCTTCTTCACCCTGAAAAAAAAATAAAACACACGAACATTGTTAGATGAACAGATGATAGTTGCCATGTAGGTGGAATAAGAGTTGCCATGTGGCCCAGTTAGCAGTTGCCATGCATAACAAGCAGCAGTTGCCATGGTAGACATCTTTAAAAATGTAAGAAATGTGTGATGTGCCAGGACTGCCATTTCAAAACTAGGTGTGGATGAGTGCACAAACAGATGGAAAAGCTGGTAGTTGCCATGTAGGTGGAATAAGAGTTGCCATTTTGCCTGGTTAGCAGTTGCCATGCAAAACAAGTAGGAGTTGCCATGTAGTAAGAAGAAATAGAGCATGGGAGAAACAGCAGTTGCGATGTGGAATGATGGCAGTAGCCCATGTGGCAAGCTGAACAGCTGCATTGAAAGGCAAAAATATAGCAATATGGCAATGAAGAAAGAACAGGGATAACCTACTTCTTGACTGTCCTCCTCAAATCTGGCAACAAGACAGGATCACCGGTGTTGGACGTCGACGTACAAGGAGATGACCTAGTGGAATGCGTGTCACCAGCAATAGGGGCACCCTTGTTCAATCAAGCAGAAACACGGGTTGGCGTTGGTGCTTGTTTCTTCATAACTGCTCGTCCACCAGCTGTCGCCTCACTGCACATATAAGAAAGAGGCAAAAAAAGGTGCCAAGTGTCAGACACGAAAATCATTGCCACGCTTAGCAAAAACAAATGGAAAAGGGGGTCAGTCTGTTCGAAAGGATAGACAAAACAAAACACTAAAATAGAAGTCGAACCTCCTCCTAGCAGCTAAGGGATCGGTCCTAGGTCTCTTGACAGGAGAGCCCTGCCCAACCTCCTCTGGATCCCTCCCCCTCTTTGAGGACGACACCCCCTTGCCTCTCGCAGCTGTCTGTTCTTTGACTTTCTCCGGTGAGGGGACATCTGGTACACCCTTGCCCTTCTTACCACCTGCACGAACGTCGACATGTTCATCATAGTCGGTGTCATGTTGCACGTTCTCCATGTCATCGTCGTCGTCCTTGTCGAGAGCAGCATCTCCATCTAGTTCATCTTGTGTGTCGGGAAGCTCCTGCGAGCTGTTGTAGTCGTACCGACCACGACAACCAGTTGGCCGATGTGTCCTTTCTGCAACGAATGGAGTGAACTGCCTCGCAACCGCGTCGCTGTCAGAGCCATTCAGGGACGTCCAACCCTCAACCAACTTCCCGAGCAAGCTGGTCATTCCGGATGCAAACTGCCCAATTAGATGCTCAACAGGTGCCCTCGCATGTGCGCGAAACAAGAAGCAGCAGTAACCAACCGTATTAAAGTCACGTGCACAAGATCAAAATAAACCAAACACAACCATAGATATATATCCTTGATTACCTCAATAGGACAAGACGGAGCTGAGTGCACGTCCATCCACTTTCCAAAGTTGTGAGGCCCACCAAACACGTTGTAGTCTATAGCATGCTTGGCCATCAGCTGGAAAAAACCAAAAAAATAGCTAGCATGTAAAGATAGAAAACAATGGACACTAACTAACAGTTCATGTATTGCAACAAAAAAGAGGTATAGGATAGAAGTTTCAAAATGAATGGAAAAGTTGCCATGTGGCGTAAGACATGGATACCATGCGCAGACAGCCATGGCTAACAAGGTAGTCATCTCTTGTTAGCCACGGACGGTTGCCGTATGGGGATTTTTTCATATGTTATGCAGCGTCAAAAATGAAAGAATGCCGTGCAAAGAAAGAAGCCAGAACTAACCTGCAGTTTCCCGTATTTCGTATTAGTTATCTTGTCCGCGGCAAGCACCGCCTTGACAGCATCGTAAGTCCATGCAAAAACAGCAAACTTGTGTGGAGGCGGCGGGCCTCCTATCCTAGTAAAGTCCACAGTGGACAGATCAAGACGATCGACGTACATGAGCTGATGTACAACAATTTAAAAAGAAAAAATATGAGTTGCCATCATGGTATTTTGCAAAAAAGAATCTAACGCATGATCCGCCAATCATCAAGTTGGAGGGCATGAAGAAGGAAAGAGTTGCCATGTATTTCTGTTAGTTGCCATGTATTTCTGCTAGTTGCCATCTAGTTATGTTGGCAGTTGCCATCTTGTTATGGTGGCAGTTGCCACAATGTCACCATCATGGTTGCCATGCATGCTCAAGGAGCTAGGAGTGTATGGAAAAAGAGTAGTACAAAAATACCATTAAATGGAGCCGACAACCCTTCTGGTACATCTTGTTTGAGAATGCATCATGCAGGAAGTTCGCAATGAACTTACACCAATTCATGTTCTTCACTTCTTTCAGTTTTGCCTGCACGACACAAATTTCAGGACAAGAAGTTGCTGCATCAGAAATCAAAATGGGAAAACATCAAAAAACTGGCAGTGACTAACTTACAGATGACATAGGAGTCAAAAGATTGAAGGAAAATGAAGGAGTAGAGATAGAGCATTCACCAGGATGGGGAAGCATTTGTTGCTTGGGCGAAGAGATGTGGTCGGCGCAAAAACAGCTGAGATCAGGTACATGAGTAGCTTCATCTTGAAAACCTCGCCATGGGTTGTCATGCCCTCCAGTGAATTTGCCAGCACGGTCGTGTTCGGCATGGATGTCAACCCAGGAAACAAACGAGCAAACAACATTTCCTCAGTCGTATTATTGACCTCATACGGGACTTTGATCTCTCCACGGGGCACACCCAACGTGCAGAACACAGATTCCTCGTCTAACGGCAGTCTTCCACGTCCCGGAATCACAAATTCCCTGGAGGCGGGCTCGTAAATCTCACCAAGCCAGTCGCATACAGGATTCACTAGATTCTTGCACCGAACATCCATCAGAGTCTGCATCCCCAACTCAGCAGCAGCTCCCTTCTGCTTGTCGATGAATCCCTCGGTCAATATAGTCAGGCATTCCTGTGAAGCCCTATTGCGATTACGTTTCTTCTTCTGCAAAACAGAGAAATGATCATTTGTTGCCATGTTTCACCATCATGAAGGTTTAGACCCTATCAGACGATTCCAAACTCAACATGACATTCAAAACATATGGGGGGAGTGGGGCTGGGGGTGGACAGTTACCTCATCGCCGTCTGTTGTCCGTCTAGTTGCGCGATTCTGCCGCGGTAACTCCATGAAATCATCATCATTGTCTTGATGATCACCGCGAGCCATCCTGCTGATGTAAGAACAAAGCAAAAATGTCAGGGTGAAAATGAAAGTATGAAGTAAGCAATTGCCACCCAACAGAATGTACTTGCCACAAAGGCTCAATTGAAAGTGGCAAAAAGTACTAGGTTGCCATATATTGTGGTAACATATAATGTGGCAACATATAATGTGGTAACTCACACTCTGTCCTCATACAAAAAATGAGTTATCACATATTCAAAGGCGAATGTACTAGGTTGAAATTGCCATGTTAAAAATGCAAGACAATTCAAAAAGCGTTCAAAACATCTACTCAACAACATGTAATGTGGCAACTCACAAACTGGCCTCATATTAAAAAATGAGTTGACATGTAGTATAGCCAAAATATGTTCAGATATCACAAGTCAGTATGGGCAAACACAAAAAGTGAGTATATTGTACAGAGAATTTGCCACATTATCCTGCCTATATCATGGCAACAGCCTTAGTGTGGTAACAGAAATACTTGCCACATAGAATCATACTGTGCGGCAACTGACACATTTGATCAGGAAATTAGTTGCCATCCAGTGCACATAGTTGCTGAAACTGCCATGACTACCTATTTACTACACTTTATCAGGCCTACAGCATGGCAACAGCCATATTGTGTGCACACA
Organism: Triticum aestivum; assembly: GCF_018294505.1. Classification (NCBI taxonomy): domain Eukaryota; kingdom Viridiplantae; phylum Streptophyta; class Magnoliopsida; order Poales; family Poaceae; genus Triticum; species Triticum aestivum. Next base: position 55,605,062 of record NC_057811.1, read on the forward strand.
AAAAGTTGCCGCATGGAAAACATATTTGTGGCAACTGACACAGTTGATCAGGGAATTAGTTGCCATGCAGTGCAGATAGTTACTGAAACTATCATGTCTACCTTCTTACTGCACTTTGAAAAACAACTACCTCGATCTAGGGTTCATTGGCAACTATCATAACCTGAAATTCGTCAACAAAAAACTTCCTGCACTGCTCGCAAAATAGCATTTCGAGACAGTACGTAACTATGAACACCCACACCCCCTACGATTGTCCAACGATAAATGTGGCAACTAAACACATTGGCTTCATTAAAAATCTACAGTTCATAAGGCAATTTAACAAAATGTTGAAGTTGCCATGTTAACGCAAAAGAAACTAGAAACAAAAAGGGACACATGCTACAATGCACAAACATATAATGTGGCAACTGACACCCTGTCCTGATATAAAAATGAGTTGCCATATCTTCACAGGCAAGTGTGGTAGGTTCAAATTGCCATGTTAAAAGTCCAGGAAACTCAAAAAGTGCATAAAAAACATCCACCACACAGCATGTAATCTGGCAACACACACCCTGACCTCGTATTAAAAATGAGTTGCCATGTATGTTCATATATCACAAGTCAGAAGGCAAAACGCAAATTCAGTTTACAATACAATGAATTTACCCCATTATGCTGCCTACAGCATGGCAACAGCCATTGTGTGTTCACAAAATTAGTTGCCACATGGCAAGCATGTTTGTGGCAACTGACATGGTTGATCACGAAATTAGTTGCCTTCCAGTGCATACAGTTCCTGGAACTACTATGGCTGCCTTTGTAATTCACTTTGAAACACAGCTACCTAGATCTAGGGTTCAATCCCAACTATCAAACCCTGAAATTAACCAACAAAAAACTTCCTGCACCAATGGCAACAACATTTCAGGGCAATGCATGACTAACAACTACAAAAACGCCGGCTCAAATCGAACCGCAACACCCGGATGTGGTTGCGGACATGGCGAGCCACACCGGCATCACTGCCACCGCGGCGGCGACGAACCTGCGCAATGCCATCCTAAACGGCAAACACGGGACTCCGCCGCCGACGGGAACGCCGGAGCACCGCGATTACGCCGTAATCACTATGAATCTCGAGCGGAGAAATCCACCGCGGAGGGGAGAGGGGGAAATGTAGGGAGGAATGTCAGCGCGGGGAGGAGCATTACCTTCAAGCTGCGGGCACTCCAGCGTAGACTCTCTGGTCCGGCGAACCTCACCGACGGCCGCGAATGCCGTTGACTCTTCCGCCTCCGCCGCTTCCTCCTCCAATCGAATGAACTGCTGCGGATGGTGAGTTGGGTGAGTAGAGAAGTGGGGGGAGTAAATGGAACCGCGCACGATGGGGGTGTGAAGTATGTCGTGCTAGACGGCAACCACATTCGGGCGACGCGTGCGGGCGCAACCGCAGTCCCACCGCACGCCCCCGAGTGGCAACCGTTGACCGCGGAGAGGAAACCGGCGTGCGGGCGACCCCTCTTACACACCACACAATCGACTTGTCCTACGTGGCACACGAAATCAGCCAGATCGTGTCAAGATTCGTGCAGTAGCTACTGGACGGCAACGGATGCGTGTGTGCGAGTTGGCTAACGCCCACCCGTGTGGGCGTTTCACTTTTCGTTTTTTAATACGAGGGGGTCCAGACTGCAGAATATGAGGAGGCTGACGCCACGGCGGCCAGATGACAGGTGAAAGGAAATACTTGGAGGAGTCCCTGTGGGACACGAGAGAGGTCGATACATGGCGTGAAATTCTTCTGGGAAGAGCCTAACCCTTCGAAAGACCGCCGTCTCTCCGATCCATTGCATCCTCTGTCTTCGCCGACCGACCCAATCGTGAAGAGCAGAGCTCGGCTTGCTCGCTACTGCCGCGGCGGCGTGATGAGCGACCACTACGAGACGCTAGGGCTCGGCCGCAACGCCAGCAAGGCCGACATCAAGGCCGCCTTCTTCCGCCTCGCCCACCGCTACCACCCCGACCACCACGCCGACGCCGCCGCCCGAGCCGAAGCCGACCGCCGCTTCCGCCAGGTCAAAGAAGCCTACGATGTGCTCTACAACCAACGCCGCCGCGCCGAGTACGATTCCTCCTTCCGCTCCTCCTCCTCCTGCTCGGGCTCGAGTGGCCACGGGCGCCGTCACGGCGGGAACTCTTCATCGTCGTCGTCTTCGAGTAAGCACGGCAACCGGCAGGGAGGGGGTACTTCAGGCTCATCTTCCTCCTCCTCCTCGTCTTCGAATGACCACGGGAACCGACACAAAGGTGGTGGTGCCTCAGGCTCAGGCTCATCTTCCTCCTCGTCCTCCTCAAGCGACCATGGGAACCGGCAGGAAGGTGGCAGTGGCACTTCAGGCTCAAGTTCATCCTCCTCCTCCTCGTCTTCGAGTGACCAACACAAAGGTGGCACCTCAGGCTCAGGCTCATCCTCCTCGTCGTCGTCTTCAAGTGGCCACACGAACCGGCAGGGAGGTGGCACCTCCTCCTCCTCATCGTCTGCGAATGACCACGGGCACCGTCACGGACACAGCGGCACCACCTCGTCGGGTTCGAGGGGCCCTTTTTGGCCGAGAGGCGGACCTAAAGTCCGTAGTGTGATCTTCGGGTAAGTGACTTGGTTTCTTGGGGTTTATATCGCGTGGTGAGAGATCCAGCTGCAGGATCAGACGAGTTTCTGTAATTTTCATCCCTGAAACTGATTTAGTGCTTGACTGCTGATGGCTCACCATTATAGCAATGTACGTGCTGCAGCGCAATTTTAGGTATTTCTATGATCGGAGGAACTGCAATGGCAAAGGAAAGCTGGGAGCGAAATCCGGACTGGATGGAACAAGAATTGGAAATGGTGAAGATAGAGTTCTGGACGAGGAAGAGGCAGTTTGAAAATATGAAACGAAAGTGGGAAAAGAACAATCCCTTGGTAAGTACACATATATAGGCGGGGGTTCAGATACATAATTTTCTTCTGTCCCATATAATAATTAATATAAGATGTTATTATAACTTGTAATAACATCTTATATTATGGAACGGAGGGAGTACACATATATTTCGTCTAATTACCACTGCTAGTATCCACACATGAGTTCCCTTCAGTTTGGTTAATTAACTACTTGCTCTTCGAAACACAAATTTGCCATGTTAATTTTGTTTGTCTATCATGGGATCATATTCATATATATCCCTGGATTTGGTGGGATGACATTGCAATGTGGTGTTAGTAGTGTGATGAACTAATCGTGTGCGTTGCACTGCGTCCTGTGCAGAAACCATGGATGGAGTCGAAAGAGAAGGAGATAAAGTCAGAGTTCGAGATGAGGAGGCAACAGTGGGAAAATATGAAACAAGAATGGGAAAAGAACTATCCCTGGGTAAAGAACAATCCCTGGGTGAGTACATGCATATATACCTTTGCCTCCCTTGTTTTCCAAATAAAAGTACTACTCCCTCCATTTTTATATACAAGGCCACTATGGAATATATATTTTGCATCTATACAATGCCACCAACAGTAATCGAGGCAAAGTTAATAATATTTTCTCGCACTAACAACGTGTTTAATACTTGCATGCATGCAGTCATAATGACATTCAGCTATTTCCTCCACTCAGTTTCTTTGCATGCATGCGGAGTATTAATGATCCCAGTAAACAAGAAGAAAAGTTGACTTGTAAAGTAGGCATTAAATTTTACATTGGTACCTATAATCCGAATTTGTGGCCTTGTATACAAAAATGGAGGGGTACTTCATATTTCGTCTAATTACCTCTGTTTAGTATCGTATGAACATATGAGTTCACTTTGGTTTGGTTAATTTACTTTCTGCTCTTCAAAACACACTTTTTTGCGGGTTAAAACACACGCTTGCCATGTTAATTTTGGAGCTTTTTTAAGCTCTAATTTTCTTTGTCCATCATATTCAGATATCCTTGGATTTGGTAGGACGACGTTGCATTTTGCTATTAGTACTAGTACTAGTAATGTGATGAACTAATAGTGTGCGTTGCGCTGAGTGCTGTGCAGAAATCAAGGATGGAGCCGAGATAGGAGGAGGAAAAGAAGAACTGGTGGACGGACATCATCTTTAGATCTTGACTTCAGGCATACAGCTAGTACACTTCAGAGTCTCCATGTCAGGCGTTCATGTTATTTTACTTTTTTGAGGGAACCTGAGGAGATTTCTTCCTACTATATTTTTATAAATATAAACTACTCCCTCTGTTCTTTTTTATAAGACGTTTGGACAGCTGACATTGAACTGTTTTGGGCATTGTCTGAATTGTCTAAACTTCTTATAAAAATGAACAGAGGGAGTAGAAAAATTATCTGTGCGTTGCAGTTGCAACGAAGGATACACTGTTGAAGTGCCATCATGGTTGGTTGGTTGTGAAGCGGGACTGCTGTAAAATAAGCCGATTTCTTGGCAGCTTCAAAAGGCTTGTTACAGCAAAAATCCATTAGTTCTAGGGCATATTTAGTTAGTTTCATATATTAATGGGAAACGTTTATACGCGGTCGACCGGCTAAGTTTTCCGCCGGTTCGCATCGCTCACTCACGCACACGCTCGTCTGCAGGTGGGCCCTGCATCAAACGACCCAAATCCCCTTTACCTTATCTCTTCAGGGCCGATGAGATCCACTCATTTCTTCCTCGTGAACGAACACATCTACTCTGGTCCACGAGCTCCGTTCCCCCCTCTCCCTCCATCTATAGGCGCTTGCTCTCCCCTACCGGCGACAAGCTGTGCCGGCCAGCCATGGCAGCTCGTCAAGTAGCTAGTGCTCCTCCGCCATGGCAGCACGTCAGTCCCAGCGCCACACGCAGCACCCTCTCCCTCTTTTTCTGCCCTCGAGGGTTCATCGAGTCCTTGCTCCTCCGCGAACCCCCCCGGACCGCACCGGTGCTGATGCTGCCGACGACGACCACCCGCTGCTGCTACCACGCTGTAGTACAAGCTCCAGACCAAGTGGGCGGACGAGATGCTGGAACCGGCCTTAGTGGAAGCTACAATCGGCGGCAATTTTTGCTACAAGTGTGTTTTTGTTTTGCTGGAGTCAGTAAATTTTTTTAGGATCTGTAATTGAGGGTGTTTTCTGCTAGAACCAGCTTCAAATTTTGCTACCACCGTATATATTTTTTGCTACCACCATAGAGATGTTCTTTGCTACTACTGTTTTTTAATTTTTGCTTTTTTGCTGGATCCATCTCTTTTTGCTGAAACCGCTTCCAATTTTTTTGCTACCACTGTCCTTATTTTTTGTTGTCACTGCCTTTGATTTTTGCAACCAACTCGTCTCTTTGATTTTTTGCTGGATCCATCTTTTTGCTGGAACCAACAAATTTTTTTGCTACATCCAGCTTTGATTTTTGCTACCGTGGATGGCCGACGAGCACGGCTGCGCCGTTGGCCGGCATGCACAGGCAGCCAAGGATGGGCACCTGCAGCGGCGAGCACGGAGTCCCCCATAGATGGGAGTTGCTGGTCAACGCAGAGCCAAATGCGAAAGGGAGAAGATGATTAGGGGAAATTAACGGTTCGAGGTAGCCTAATCCTACGGCCGGGGGCCGACCAGCCGAAATTTTCGGCCGGTGCGCCGGCGCCTAACAGTCGCCTATATTAATCTCTCCTGTCCTGATATCAAAACATCCTTGCATGGTTATAACAAAGACAGGAAACAGTAGCATGCCAATATTAATACAACAACCATCTTTGTACATACATGATTCAGTTTTCCAACAATTGATGTGTGTGTATTTAGTCGATGCGTTGATGCTTAGAAGTCCATGACTTTGTTATGGCCGCAAAGGAAGCGGGCAAGGCCGAACTCAGTGTTGCTTTTTTTAGACAATCTCGTTAAGCTTTATTCATACCAATTGAACAGTTACAGGTAGGAAAATAAGATCACCAGGTTGCCCAAGCCAGACATGACGGCCGAACCCTAGTGTTAAGCGTGCTTAGCAAGATTGTGAGCCTCAGTATTCGAGCTCCTAAACTCGTGGACTCAGTATTACTGGGACGCGGTGCTAGAGTTCCGGTAGGAGCAGTTCTTGCTCGGCATGAGGCCCACTATCAGCGACCCTGCCCGTGCAGCCACTGCTCTTTCTTCCAAAATGACTTCGTGCCCTATTATTGGCTGACGAGCAAAAAAAAAATTCTGAGAATTGAAGATATATTGCATAACTTTTTTTTGAGTAGAATGTATAGGACAACTTAACCTAAATGTCTGCCATTGAACATGTGTCTGGAAATTAAATGGGTTGCACCCAGTGTGGCCCATTTTTCACATGTTAGTTCGTTTTTAATAATTTTAAAATTATTTAAATAATAACCACAATAACAGAAATTAGATTTGAATATTCGTGTGTTAGAAAAAGTATACATACAAGTAAAGTAACATACCTTAAAATATTCACGTATTATTTTAAAACGTATTAATATAATTAAAATATATTTTAAAACGTATTAATATAATTAAAATAATATTTATTAATTATGAACATTTTTAGAATTTTAACAAGTTTTCACATATATCAAAGCTAATAACATGATTTAAAATGTTTATACAATTAAATAAATGTTCATATAATTTTAATATATCCATATTTTTAATAAACTATTCATGTATTCATTTGAGGATGTCAGGTGGGCTAAAAATATCCAACCAACTATGTATAATTTCGAAAATAGATTGATGTTGTATAAAATCCAAAGTCATTTTTGTGTGCAAACAAATGGCAATCAAGGTGCCCCCACAAATAAAAGACATTTAAAGTGGGCATCATTCAAAAACTCTCCCTCACTGATCTCCAATTTTTCACAATTCAGATGACCAAACCACAAAAAAAAAGCACCCGAAAACATAAAGAAATTCCTAGTCACACCGCATATTTCGAAACTAGCACTACCTAGATTTAATAATCACCCTCTAGACTAAAATAAAATAAAGAAAACAATTAAATAATGAACCCCAGCAAAAATAAAGAAAACAATTAAATAATGAACCCCAGCAACATTTACCCCTCCCTATTAATTAATCCGTTCACCAACCAAAAAATATGAATAGAATCCCTATTTTTAAAATTCCACCTATTTGCAATAAATATTTCCTTTGTTTAGATTGGAAAACCCTATTTGACGCATTGCGTGTCAAATAGTAGGCGATACGCACAGATGAGGCGACGACCTAGCAAGCGACTTGGGCTGGCTCAACTGTAGCGTATGTACAGCATTCAGGTTCTGGTTTGGGAACCTTCTAGAGGATTCCACACTGTTGTTTTTGTTTTGGGAACCTTCTACAACTTCCTGAACCGGTTTTCATTTTTAATTTCTATTTTTAATTTTTTATTTTACTCTCCTTTTTATTTTTTTTCTGTTTCTTTTTGTTTTCTTTTCATTTTATTTTTCTTTAATTTTTCATTTTCACGTTTACTTTTTTCAACAAATTTTCTGGAATTTAAAAATGTTCGTATTTCAACAAATTTGTTCACTTTTGTACCTTTTCTTCCTGTTTTAAAATTTTGTTCAGAAATTCTAAAAATGTTGTAATACTTCAAAAAAATCACTTGTTTTAGAAAAAATTTGAAATTCAAAAAAGAATAAATTTCTGAAAATGTTTATGTTCTTTAATTCTGTTCGCAAATTCAGAAAATGTTCATGGGTTGCACAAAATGTTCTTGTTTTTTCTAAATCACAAACTATCCAAATGTTCATGTTTCAAAAATTTGTTCGCAAGTCCAAAACATGTTCGGGAAATTACATAAAGTATTCACGTTTTGCAAAAGTTGTTCATTTTTTAGAAAAATGTTGCGTTTTTTCAAAAATATCTTCTCTTTACAGAATTTGTTCACAAATTCAAAAATAATTCACATTTTCATATTATTTTCGCGAATTGACCAAACAAATAGGAGAATTTATGTAAAATACTCATAATTTCAGAAAATTTTACAATTTTTCAATTTTGTTCCTACATTTTAAAAAAGGTTCGCATTTTGAAAAAGTTGTTCGGAGTTTTGAAAATTGTTCTCATTTTCCATTTATCCATTTTTTACAAAAAAATATAGTCCAAAAAATGTTTGAGTCTTTAAAAGTTGGTGAGCAAATTTGGAAATGTTCGTTTTTGTACATATATTTACTTTTGTGAAAAACTAAACCACGTTCAAATTTCAAAAAAATCAAAATTTTGAAAATTTTAGGGAATTCTAATAATGCTCCCAATTTAAAAAATGTTCATCGTTTGAAAATAGGTTCACAAATTCAAATAACGTTGTGTAATTCAAAAATGTTTCCACTAACAAATTTTGTTCACAAATTTAGAAAAAATTCATATTTTGAAAATTTGTTCCCAAATTCAGAAAATGTTTGGGTAATTTCAAAAATGTTTGCACTTTTCGTTTTTGTTCACAAATGCAAAAAATGTTCAGGAATTTCCAAAAATGTACCAGCTTTCTAAATTCTTCACAAATTCAGAAAATGTCATGTTTCGTAATTTTGTTCGCAAATTTAAAAAATATTTTGGCAATTTCGAAATTGTTCATACTTTGTAAAAATAGTTCGTAATTTCGAAAAAAAAATATTATTTCAATTTTTTTCGTGTTTTTGAGAAATTGTTTGTGTTTCTCTTGAAATTTTTCATAAATTTCAAAAAATGATATTTGTTCCTTTTTTTAGAAAAATGCTTGCAAATACGCAAAAAATGTTCACATTTCTGTGCAATGTTTGAGGTGTTAGACACAGATTCCTAATAAGAATTAAGGTCTCTAGTGACCTAGTTCAGTAGTAGGAGGTCATGTGTTCGATCCCTCACTCGTGCTTCAGTTTTTGGGATTTTTTGTGAATATTTAAGTTTTTACCGTTGTGGTTTAGTTCTTTTAGGATTGCGCTGCTAGTTTGGCACAAAAGCTAATTTGGCGCAGCGGCTAACCCAGCTTGTGCCTTGCTACGAAGTCAGGGGATTGAACCACAGCGCTAGCGCTGATTTTTTTCCGTGTTTTCCCACCTCACAAACGCAAAATGGGCCGGCCCATGTGAGCTACACCCTGTGCGAACCGTCGACTTTTTGATGCAAAGAGCGTCACACAGGAGCTCCCGTTTAGATTATCATTATCATTTTGTATTTATTGAAAGCCCAATTCCATCTCTTTTTATTTCCTCTCTGCATTTCTGGGCTATCTTGTGTATTTCCTTCCTCTCTCTCTCTCTCTCTCTCTCTCTCTCTCTCTCTCTCTCTCTCTTATGCTGTTGAGTTCCTTGCTGGTCGACCGGCTCACCGTAGAACTGCACCAGTTGGTGGCTCATGGGACTAAGCAAGAGATCGTTCTGAGATCTAAATCAAGTTTGAACATCGGAGTTGGAGATTTTTTTTCAAATTTCCTTCTCCTGTTGTTGCTACCCGCTTTTGATCGTGGTGCTCGTGTGGAGAAGCGGAATGGTCTCTATCTGATCTCTGCGTGCCGGCGAGGAGAAATGTAGGCATTGGCCTGGAGACAGTGATGGAGACTCCGCAATGGTCCAAAGCTCTGTGTTGTTCTTGATCATGTCAAGGATGACAAAGGAAGGGGTCAACTTGTGGTGTAAGACCCTTGCTGATGTAGGGTAGAACCCTAGATGCCCGATCTTTCACGATTGGAGCGGATCCCGCGAAGAACACGAGGGGAAAACACGAGGGGAAACACGAGAGGAAACACTCAAACCAATAAGATTCGATTACACATGTGCTAGATCCTCGAAACACAAAGAGATACACGATCCACAATCAACAAAGGGGGATACAAGAGGTAACTAGTTCATCTCTGCGAGGAGGTCTTGAGGGGTCTTCCCATGAAGGGGTCTTGAATCCAAGGTGGATCTTCTCCGTAGAGGCTGCGGTCTCTCTCGATGGAGTAGATCCGGATGGATGCGCAAAGCTCTATCTCAAATGAGCTAAACCTATGCTAACCCTAGAATGGAGGAGGGGGATGAGTATATATAGTGGAAGCCACGAAGGGGTAAGTGAGGGGCGAAAGGGTACATGGGCCTCGGCCCGAGTCTCTGCGGGCAGCCAGGCCGGAAGGTCCGGGCGCCGGAGGTTTTGGGAAGGTCCGGGTAGGTTCCGGGCTATCCAGAGAGTTGGCACACTCTCGGACGGCTTCGGTGCGTCGGGGCTGGAAGTTCCGGGTGCGGGAAGTTCCGCGCAAGAGGCCGGAAGTTCCGGGCTCTCCAGAAGCTTGTCCATGCTTCTTCTTCCTTCTCTTCCACGCTTCCCTCGCGGATGGTGTAGTTGTTCCTTAGCGCTTGCACTCCTCCTCGACATTCGTGAAGCTCTGACAATACCTATGCATGCACGATGGAGGCTCAAGTAGTATACCATCCTCGAAGGGGTCAAGTGAGCATGTGTAAAGGAGAGGATTCACCTTTATGTATGTGAAGTAGATGTCGCACATGTCACTTGTCGAATGAACTCTTGACATGGTGATGTCCGTAGGATGCTCCGCATCACCCCCCCCCCCTTGGGAAAGATCCAACCTCGGATCGAAAACCAAATCACCATGGGAAAGAGATGGTGTCGCAATGTAGAAGTGGACGATCACCAAGCACTCATCATCTTGAAGCTCGAAATAGGCACTGTCCAATGTCACACCGTCGTGTGGTTCCTTCAAAAGGAGCAAGGACAAAAAACACTTGGAAAAACAAATGTGGTTAGAGTTAGTGCAAAACCAATCATTCAAGAGGTGATTCACCCAACAAGTGTTGTCATCAAGCATAGTATATGGTGTGACAAAGGATTGTGGCATGTCATGGAAGCATATGAATTGAGCACAATAAAGGACATCATGGAAACAATCATGCAAATGGGAGGTAGAGATGCTAATATGTTTGACAAGAGAACAGGCATCTACCTCAAGATCATAGCAAACATGCATAAAGCGCTCGAGAAATGGTCGATGGTAGGCATAAGAATCATTCACAACACCAAATAGAATGAAGTGTCTAAACACATGGGTCAAGTGCAAGACAATCCAAGCATAACATGCATAGGGTGTAGTGAATATAGTATGGCACTCAACACAATAGAAAGAGCAATTTTTAATCATGTGTGAGGTAATCAAGCCAATCATGTGACAAGCAATGGGACATGGCATATGTGAAGAAACTAAATTGTGGAAACCACACATGTGATAGGAGCAAGTAATCCAAGATTTGGATGCAACATACAAGGCATATATATCATGAGGCATGGCAATGTGACAATGATGAGCTGAAGCACGATCTCTAGCATGTGTGCAATATGTCAAGGTGCAAGCAACACATGAAGTATGATCCACAATATGCATGCTCATGGTTTGCGGGTTCTCAAAAGAGAAGGATATCACCTTGAAAGCATGTCCTTGTGCGTCCTTCACAATGCCGAAGTACAAGCAAATGCGATGTAGAATCGTCGTGGTAGAATGTGGTTTGCTCTCAAGAGCTCGAATGGTCAACTCACGTGAAGTGGAAGTCGATACGAAGAAAGATCCTATACATACACACAACAAAGCAAAGAACGTATGTGCATGGTAGATAAACGCATCATCCATCATGATGGTTCTCTTCTCTTGCACATAACCATTAGGAGCACAAGTGCATGAATAATATGATGCAACAATGGCGATATTCATAGCACTAGGTATATGGTGCAAAGAAGCAATACAAGCATGCTTCACAAGAAATATGTCAAAATCTCCAAATATATGCGAGAATTCTATGGGGGCAATCTCATTGGCATGAATAAAAGCATTGTTGCACTCAATACGTGGAAAATCATCTAGCATGAGAGAGGCAACACATGAACATAGATGACAAGAAGCAATAACAATCATGTGCAAAGCATGTAGCATGATCTATCTTTTCATTAACTATGGGTTCCTTTTCTCTAAGGTTCTTTAAAGTAACTCCTACCTTAGATCCATATTGAGTAATCTGATTATGAATCTTTTTATCCAAATTTTCAATCAACTCTACGGTAGCAATTTTATTCTCAATAATATCAAGCCTTTTCATCACATGTTCCAAGGTTAAAACAGTTCCATTTATCAAAAGAGGTGGTGGGCCTACAAATCTATCATAGGATTGTAAGAATCAAAAGTATGGCTCCCCAAGAAATCCCCCCCGATAATGGTATCTAGAACATATCTATTCCAAGGAGTAACACCCACATAAAATTGCGAAGAAGAATGGCAGTAGATTGCTTTCGAGTAGATCTATTCTAAGCATTGCCAATTCTATACCAAGCATCTTTTAAATTTTCTCCCTCCCTTTGTTTAAAATTGAGGACTTCATTATCGGCAGTGCTAACAATGATGGGAGGACTAGCCATGAAAGCAAGACAAGCGATCTAACGCATGAGCAAACAAAAAACAAACGAAGAAGACGAACGAAAGAGGGGCGAAGAAAAAGGCAAATCTTTTTGAAAATCGTTTTAGAAGTGGGGGAGAGGAAAACGAGAGACAAATGGCGAATAATGTAATGCAAGAGATGAGAGTTTTATGATGGGTACTTGGTATGTCTTGACTTGGCGTAGATCTCCCCGGAAACGGCGCCAGAAAATCTTCGTGCTACTTCTTGAGTTTGCGTTAGTTTTTTCCCTTGAAGAGGAAAGGGTGATGCAGCAAAGTAGAGATAAGTATTTCCCGCAGTTAGAGAACCAGGTATCAATCTAGTAGGACACAACGCACAAATAACCAATACATGCACAACAATCAAACAACTTGCACCCAACGCGATAAAGGGGTTGTCAATCCCTTCATGATTACTTGCAAAAGTGAGATCTGATAGAGATAGATAAATAAAGCTAAAACAAAAGATACAATATTTTTGGTGTTTTTGGTTTATAGATCGGAAAATAAAAGATTGCAAAATAGTAGATCGGAAACTTATATGATGGAAAATAGACCCGGGGGCCATAGGTTTCACTAAAGGCTTGATGCGGCTTGAAGCTACGTCGGTATTTCCCCAAAGCGGAAGGGATGATGCAGCACAGCGGCGGTAGGTATTTCCCTCAGTTATGAGACCAAGGTTATCGAACCAGTAGGAGAACCAAGCAACACAATGTAAATAGCCCCTGCACACAGATAATAAATCCTCGCAACCCGACATGTAAAAGGGGTTGTCAATCCCTTTCGGGTAGTGATGGTAGCTGGAACTACATCGGTATTTCCCTCGAGAGGGAGGGATGATGTAGCACAGCGAAGGTAGGTATTTCCCTCAGTTATGAAACCAAGGTATCGAACCAGTAGGAGAACCAAGCAACACAACGTAAGCAGCACCTGCACACAAATAACAACACCTCGCAACCCAACGTGTTAAACGGGTTGTCAATTGTGACGCCCCCGATTCAATCGTACACTAATCATACACGCAAATGTGTACGATCAAGATCGAGGACTCACGGGAAGATATCACAACACAACTCTAGACACAAATTAAAATTAAACAAGCTTTATATTACAAGCCAGGGGCCTCGAAGGCTCGAATACATAAGCTTGAAAACACAAGAGTCAGCGGAAGCAATAATATCTTAGTACAGACATAAGTTAAACAAGATTGCCTTAAGAAGGCTAGCACAAAAGTAGCAACGATCGAAAAGGCAAGGCCTCCTGCCTGGGACCTCCTAACTACTCCTCGAAGCCGAACTCCACGTAGAATCATCCTCGGGATCTCTAGCTCCTGGACTCCAGCATCTGGTTGCGACAACCAGGTAGAAAGGGAAGGGGGGAAAGAGGGAGAAAAGCAACCATGAGTACTCATCCAAAGTACTCGCAAGCAAGGAGCTACACTACATATGCATGGGTATATGTGTAAAGGGCCATATCGGTGGACTGAACTGCAGAATGCCAGAATAAGAGGGGGATAGCTAATCCTGTCGAAGACTACGCTTCTGGCCACCTCCATCTTGCAGCATGTAGGAGAGAGTAGATGGTAAGTTCACCAAGTAGCATCGTATAGTATAAACCTACCCGGCGATCCCCTCCTCGCCGCCCTGTTAGAGAGCGATCACCGGGTTATATCTGGCACTTGGAAGGGTGTGTTTTATTAAGTATCCGGTTCTAGTTGTCATAAGGTCAAGGTACAACTCTGGGTCGTCCTTTTACCGAGGGACACGGCTATTCGAATAGATAAACTTCCCTGCAGGGGTGCACCACATTTCCCAACACGCTCGATCCCATTTGGCCGAACACACTTTCCTGGGTCATGCCCGGCCTCGAAAGATCAACACGTCGCAGCCCCACCTAGGCTCAATAGAGAGGTCAGCACGCCGGTCTAAATCCTATGCGCGCAGGGGTCTGGGCCCATCGCCCATTGCACACCTGCACGTTCCATACGCGGCCGGAAGCAGACCTAGCCCCCTTAATACAAGCGCGAGCTTACGGTCCAATGCGGCGCGCGCCACTCAGTCGCTGACGTCAAAAAGAGCTTCGGTTGATACCACGACGCCGAGTGCCCATAACTGTTCCCGCGTAGTTGGTTAGTGCGTATAGACCAAATGGCCAGACTCAGATCAAATACCAAGATCCCGTTAAGCGTGTTAAGTATCCGCGAACGCCGACGAGGGCCAGGCCCACCTCTCTCCTAGGTGGTCTCAACCTGCCCTGTCGCTCCGCCACAAAGTAACAGTCGGGGGCCGTCAGGAACCCAGGCCCACCTCTACCGGGATGGAGCCACCTGTCCTTTCAGCCCCCTCATCAGAATCACTTGCGGGTACTCAACGAGCTGACCCGACTTTAGTCACCACATGTGTCATGTATATAAAGTATATAGTATATACCCATGATCACCTCCCGAAGTGATCACGGCCTAGTAGTATAGCATGGCAGACGGACAAGAGTGTAGGGCCACTGATGGAACACTAGCATCCTATACTAAGCATTAGGATAGCAGGTAAGGGTAACAACGGTAGCAACAATGACAGACTATGCAGCAGAATAGGATTAACCGAAAGCAGTAACATGCTACACTACTCTAATGCAAGCTGTATAGAGAAGAATAGGCGATATCTGGTGATCAAGGGGGGGGGCTTGCCTGGTTGCTCTGGCAAGGAGGGGTCATCGTCGACGTAGTCGATCACAGGGGCGGCATCGGTCTCGGGGTCTACCGGAGAGAAAAGGGGGAAGAAACAATAAATATAAAAGCAAGCATAGCATCACAAAGCATAACATGGCAATATGCTGTGCTGGGGGTGACCTAACGTATGGCTACACGACAAAGGTGAAGGGGGAATTCAACCGTGAATGATTTCCCGGTTCCGGACCTGTGTCAGACAGATGACCGGAGGGGGGAATGTTCCATGCTCAGGTAGTTAGAGGCATCTGACAGGTAAACGGACCGCGGATTCGGATTCGTTGGATTTTTCTGAGCAATTTTCATGTATAAAGTTTTTCCATCCGAGCTACGCTTTATTTTCTATGATTTTCTAAAGTTTTAATAGTTTTCTAAAATTATTTAAATTAATAGAATTAGCAGAAAAGGGACATGACTTCAGCATGACGTGTGGGTGACATCAGCAGTCAACACAGGTCGGCTGACCAGGTCAAACCTGGCCCGTGGGTCCAGCGGGACCCACATGTCAGCCTCTGTTAGCTTAACAGTGGATTAAACTAATCTAACTAAGCAAATTAGGGGTGTGGGCCCCATACGTTAGTGAGTGTTTAGGCTAGTATAGTTACTTGTTTTTATAAAAACGTTTATAAACTAATTATCAGAGTGGGGGCCCACATGTCTGTGACAGAAGCCGGCCCAGTCAGCGTTGACCTCGGTCAACTGGTCAAAGTGGGGCACCTGGGCCCACCAGTCAGTGGCCCAGGCGGTGCCACGCGGGTGCCACGTCGGTGACGTCACCGGAATCACACCGGCGACCATTCCCGTGGCCGAAGTTCGCCGGACTTGCTCGGATTTCCCGCACAGTGCACCATTCCGCGCGTTTTCGGTGGCGTTCGAACGAGAAGATCGTCCCGCGTCGATCAAGAGTGATCCCAGGTGCGAGGGTGGCCGGAGTGGAGCAAAACGACGACCGCGGGCGGCGCCAGAATACGGGCATCTCCGAAAACCATGCTACGGGCTGCGTTCTAGTTAACAAACAGCGCTAGCGGGCTCTACGGACCTCCAGCAACTCGACGGATGCCACGGCTTGGCTCGGAGATGGACGGGGTGAGCGCAACGAGCTCGCGGACGAGGCCGCATGCGGCAATGGCGACGGAGGCACCGCAAGCCATCTACGGTGCATGAGGAGGAACCAGAGGAAGGAGGAGGGTGCAGAGGCTTACGGCGCGGCACACGGAGGCCCTCGAGTGAATGGGAGCGCAGAGGGGAGGCAGAATCGATCGCGGGAGACGACGGCGACCGAGGTTGGGGAAAAGCTTGACCCGGCCACTGGAGGGTACTCCAGCTCGTCCTGAAGCGCGGGGTCGATGAGGACAACGTAGAGGGAGCTCGGGGACTCGGCGACTCAACGAACGGTGGTCGGGGCCACGCCTACGGCGAGGCTTCGGCGGCGATCTCGCTCAGGCGAGGGGTGAGCAGAGAGAGAGAGAGAGCGGCCGAGATGGAGAGGGGAGTGGGTGGAGGTAGGTGGGGAGGCCTCGGTGGAGGCCTTATCCACCCAGTAGCGCCGTCGGCGAGCTGGCTCGGCGGCGACGGTGGGTGCACCTTGGTCGCTTGAACAGAGAATGGGGGAGAAGGAGGAGGCCGTGGTGGGCTGGGCTCTAGGCACTGTGCACTTAGGCCAGTGCACAGTGGCCTTTTTCTATTTTCTTTTTATAGAAAAAATGTTATGCATTATTTGAGCTGCCAAAAGGAGTTCTGTAAAATGTGGGACTTGGCCAAATAAATACATTACAATATTTGGCACCTGCCACAAAAAGTTTGGGAGGAGTTTGAATTGTTTTGGATTTTTCACAAATGGAAAAGCATTAAAAAAATGCTGATTTGGAACTGCATTAATTCCAGGGGAAATTAGCTATCTCAAATGATGTTGAATCACTCATGACATTTAGTTAGTGAAAAATTGCAACCCAGCGAACATTTTTGTTTTACTGTTTGGAGAAATAATTTATTTGACTTTATTTTAAAATTGAATTTGAATTGGTTTCGAATCAAAGTGAGATTAGCAACAATAATAGTGATGACTTGGCATCATTAGTAGGGGATTACTGTAGCTTGATTATCCGGGTGTTACAATTCTCCTCCACTACAAGAAATCTCGTCCCGAGATTTAAGAGGTGGAGTAAGGGGGAAGCTATAAGGACGAATGTCTGAAAGGATGAGCATCCGGAAGTTATCTCAAGAAAGGAGATTTTAGAAGCACCAGGACGTATCGAGAGTGCTATACGGAGATTCAACAAGTTTTAACCAGGTAGGCATCCAGCTGATGCCTAGAATAGGTGATGAAGGGGTTCAGAGCAAAGAAGAATAATGTTGCCTCTGATACCGAAATGAAACATGGTGAGGAAGTTAGCTCGTGTATTACATACGAAGCCGAGTGCCAAGAATATTTCGGAATCAAGGTTGTACAGGAGAGTCAGGTTTCGATCCTGTGGAACTGTGGGTTATGGGCCCACCATGTGGGTTAAGGGGTAGAAAGGGGGATGGCATCTTGCATGGTCATGATAGTAAGGCATGTCAGAGAAAAATCTGTCAGTTATGTTGGCAACAACGTTGGTACCAAGGGCAAGGGACGAAGAGAACCATTTTCCTGCTCGTTGAAACGAGGCGGACCAATAGGCAAAGTTCTCGTCCATCGGTGGTTACCGGAATGTCAACAACTATAGTAACAGGGTCTTACTGACACGGTTCTACACCAAGGTGTTTACATAAGCAGAAAAATATTACTGCTTAGATCATATAGATCACAAGAAAGGTTAAACAAAACAATGGGAAGGAAAAGGCGATTATCAGATTAAACAGAACAATGGAAATGAAAATGTGTTTAAACACATATTTCAAGGGTATATCCTTCCCAAGGACAAGCAGAGCATGATATCCACGACAGGATATAATGTAGAAAACTCTTTAGGTAAGGGGAGAGAAATTTCATGACATTACCCATACAGCGATGTTTGGATAGTTGATCAGGAAACATTTAGCATTGGGCTTCAAATGTTCCTGTTGAAAATCGGAGTACCATAGGCATGCTTCGAGATAGCATTGACATGGTCATCAGGTGAAGATCAGACTTTGGAAACACAAAGGATCCATCAGGAATAACTTTTAGAATAAGTCTTACAATTTCCTCATGGAAAGAATGGATAACCTTGCTAAAAATGAAAACTATAACAATGGGTCCTCTGGCCCGGTGCGCTAGGCAAGACATCACCTTGCTGGGCTATACAAAGTCCAATGTTACGGCTTTTGGAAAATTTCCCAACCATCATATTTGGCCGATATTCAGTTCTGATTGGTGTCAGGATACCTCAGACTCATGATGCGTGAGAAGGAAGGGGTGCAACACAATTTTACGAGATGGAGTTGCAAGATTCTCGGGAAATGAATTATGGAAGCAAGTTCCGAATCATGAGTTCATCATTTAACTAAGGAGAGGACGAGGAGGTGGTCGATGAACTCAGCGACAATTCATTGAGATTTTCAAAAGATGGATTTCCACACTTATGTGAACAAGGAGATAACATTTGTCAAATCAAATGATGTAATGAGGTATGCTCGAGGAAGCCATACACAGTTAAACATTGGTTCAAAGGTGCACCCGAAATATGGACTTAGGTATCATGATCAATGTTAGTATGGTGATTCGATAACCAATGGTCTAAGAATGAAATATCGACCATTAACTTCAAAGCAATAGGGTTGCTAGAAGTTTTGAAGACGCACATCATAGTTCAATTTTCGGTTTTCCGGTTAGAAACAACACGGGGACCAAGGAATGAACGGATATGGCAAGAAGTATCACCTGTATCAAGATCTCTTAAGAGGTGGTGAAATTCTCACGACTTTCTTGACATAGAAGATGGTAATACTCCAAGGTAAAGAAGAACAAATGCTGGGTAGCAAGGATCTCAAGGTATAACACAAAACACGAACAATTTGTGTTAAACGGAAGGCAATAAAGTGGTCGATGATAACACACATCATCGAGATCAAGGATGGTATTTCTCAACAAGAATTCAACTGATATGTTGGAAGAGCTCAGAATGTTAACGAGCACGACACAATTGTCGAGAGATTTCAAGAAGATGTAATCGATCGGCGATGACATCAAGTCAAAGGAATGATGAAGCGAAAAGTTATTGGAACCACGGATGCGACACAAGCTCAAAATCAAGCTTGTTGTTCGAGGTGAATTGATAAAATGAGGAAGGTCGACGTAAGCCTCGCTCATCATTGAAAGTTGTGCTCCGGGAATAAGGACCATGTACCACAGTTAAATTAGCATGATAATGATATAGCCGATCAGGCTAGCAATGATGTGACGTAGTACCACTCCAATTAAGAATTTTCAAGAGGTAGTGAAATGACACAATATCATCGAGATAACATGAGGCAATACTTGAAGGTAGATCAAATTAGAGGTTGGACAGATGAAATGATCTGCAGAAGACAAGTATTTTAACTTGTCCGGGAAATGGAATTAAGGAGAAACTATGGTCGGAACCACGGTTATGAATGATCAAACCACCGATACAACATGAACTTATAACAAGGGGTAATCATTTTTACGAGCAGCTTCCACGATAAGTTCTACATCGGGTCCATGGGCATGAACACAAAGGTTCAAGGTCGACTCCCACTTCTTCAATGCATAACCTTTCATTCACTCCTCGTTTTCGAAGAAATTGTAGTGCAGAAGATTTATCTGGCGAAGTACCAGAGGAGTAAGTCTCACATCTCTTTTGAGTTCACACGGATTAGGGAAGGCATAAGTTTAACCCGAAGGGGTATCTTAGGAACACCTACCACTAACTTCCAGAGCATATAATATCAGCTCAATAGCATAGCATGGTTGACAATAAGAAGAGGATAGAATTTACCGAAGGCAATATGTATCAGGGGAAGAGCGCACGAGATTTTGAATATGACGGACATTGCTGGATAATAATCCAACAAAGGATTCAGCGGTCTCAATGGATCTGATGTGAGTATCAGTACTCAATCAGAAGAGGGAAAGAATGCAAAGGCATCAGATTGTAGAAACGGCTGAATAATTCGACATTCAAGTTGAAGGGAACTAGGTGGACAATCAATTACAACATGATTGGCCGAGATCCAACTCATGTCCAGAATGACGTATGAGCAGGAAGGTCAAATTTCAGCGTTCAAGACAAAGGATGTTAATGAATATTGCTGGGCATATGGATTTAACCACTATGCAGGCAGACAAGACTTTCGGGAGCACTTGGCTGCAGAGGATCTTTGGGAGATCGAATTGCATTCAAAGAATTTTGTGAGACATATGATCAACTGGGGATGAACGAATCCCCGATAAGTGTGAGGAATTATTCGTAGGGTTATTCAGGTGGAAAAGAGATGCAAGGCAGTCGGAAAAGGATTCTTGAAAGTTAGAGAATACTTTCGGGTATCTTGTAATAACAAGAACAACTAGGGATGGAAGTATGAACGGCGAGGTACGCAGTTATCCATAAGGATTCAACGGTGTTAAGGGATTGCAAAAGAAATGAACACAAGTTCTCAGGAGTAGATCGGAGAGTATCTTCGAAGTCTTCTCGTGAAGCAGGCAACCATCCGAAATGAAGGCGATCTCCGGGAAAGTCGTTACGAGAACCTAATGTAGTTAGCAAATTCATTTAACCCGAATAGAAGAGAGAAAAGAGTCCCAGAATAAAGATCGAGGAGTAAAAGATGCTACTACCACCCATTTGTGATGTGGGCCCGTAAGCCACACAATCAGTGTTAGTAAAAGTTTTTCAAGGACTAGACTCGACTTCGGCCAAGGAGTTGGAAAGGGGGCTACCTACAGGCAGTCGGCTCTAATACCAACTTGTGACGCCCCCGATTCAATCGTACACTAATCTTACACGCAAATGTGTACGATCAAGATCGAGGACTCACGGGAAGATATCACAACACAACTCTAGACACAAATTAAAATTAAACAAGCTTTATATTACAAGCCAGGGGCCTCGAAGGCTCGAATACATAAGCTCGAAAACACAAGAGTCAGCGGAAGCAATAATATCTGAGTACAGACATAAGTTAAACAAGATTGCCTTAAGAAGGCTAGCACAAAAGTAGCAACGATCGAAAAGGCAAGGCCTCCTGCCTGGGACCTCCTAACTACTCCTCGAAGCCGAACTCCACGTAGAATCATCCTCGGGATCTCTAGCTCCTGGACTCCAGCATCTGGTTGCGACAACCAGGTAGAAAGGAAAGGGGGGAAAGAGGGAGAAAAGCAACCGTGAGTACTCATCCAAAGAACTCGCAAGCAAGGAGCTACACTACATATGCATGGGTATATGTGTAAAGGGCCATATCGGTGGACTGAACTGCAGAATGCCAGAATAAGAGGGGGATAGCTAATCCTGTCGAAGACTACGCTTCTGGCCACCTCCATCTTGCAGCATGTAGGAGAGAGTAGATGGTAAGTTCACCAAGTAGCATCGTATAGCATAAACCTACCCGGCGATCCCCTCCTCCTCGCCCTGTTAGAGAGCGATCACCGGGTTATATCTGGCACTTGGAAGGGTGTGTTTTATTAAGTATCCGGTTCTAGTTGTCATAAGGTCAAGGTACAACTCCGGGTCGTCCTTTTACCGAGGGACACGGCTATTCGAATAGATAAACTTCCCTGCAGGGGTGCACCACATTTCCCAACACGCTCGATCCCATTTGGCCGGACATACTTTCCTGGGTCATGCCCGGCCTCGAAAGATCAACACGTCGCAGCCCCACCTAGGCTCAACAGAGAGGTCAGCACGCCGGTCTAAATCCTATGCGCGCAGGGGTCTGGGCCCATCGCCCATTGCACACCTGCACGTTGTGTACGCGGCCGGAAGAAGACCTAGCCCCCTTAATACACGCGCGAGCTTACGGTCCAATGCGGCGCGCGCCACTCAGTCGCTGACGTCAAAAAGAGCTTCGGCTGATACCACGACGCCGAGTGCCCATAACTGTTCCCGCGTAGTTGGTTAGTGCGTATAGACCAAATGGCCAGACTTAGATCAAATACCAAGATCCCGTTAAGCGTGTTAAGTATCTGCGAATGCCGACGAGGGCCAGGCCCACCTCTCTCCTAGGTGGTCTCAACCTGCCCTGTCGCTCCGCCACAAAGTAACAGTCGGGGGCCGTCAGGAACCCAGGCCCACCTCTACCGGGATGGAGCCACCTGTCCTTTCAGCCCCCTCATCAGAATCACTTGCGGGTACTCAACGAGCTGACCCGACTTTAGTCACCACATGTGTCATGTATATAAAGTATATAGTATATACCCGTGATCACCTCCCGAAGTGATCACGGCCTAGTAGTATAGCATGGCAGACGGACAAGAGTGTAGGGCCACTGATGGAACACTAGCATCCTATACTAAGCATTAGGATAGCAGGTAAGGGTAACAACGGTAGCAACAATGACAGACTATGCAGCAGAATAGGATTAACCGAAAGCAGTAACATGCTACACTACTCTAATGCAAGCTGTATAGAGAAGAATAGGCGATATCTGGTGATCAAGGGGGGGGCTTGCCTGGTTGCTCTGGCAAGGAGGGGTCATCTTCGATGTAGTCGATCACAGGGGCGGCATCGGTCTCGGGGTCTACCTTTCGAAATCGATTTCGAAAAAGAATGGATTCGGTCTTATACATACGCGAGGAAGGTAATCAAAAAAGAGAGAAGACGAGTTCTTCTTGAGAGAAAAGGGGGAAGAAACAATAAATATAAAAGCAAGCATAGCATCACAAAGCATAACATGGTAATATGCTGTGCTGGGGGTGACCTAACGTATGGCTACACGATAAAGGTGAAGGGGGAATTCAACCGTCAATGATTTCCCGGTTCCGGACCTGTGTCAGACAGATGACCGGAGGGGGGAATGTTCCATGCTCAGGTAGTTAGAGGCATCTGACAGGTAAACGGACCGCGGATTCGGATTCGTTGGATTTTTCTGAGCAATTTTCATGTATAAAGTTTTTCCATCCGAGCTACGCTTTATTTTCTATGATTTTCTAAAGTTTTAATAGTTTTCTGAAATTATTTAAATTAATAGAATTAACAGAAAAGGGACATGACTTCAGCATGACGTGTGGGTGACGTCAGCAGTCAACACAGGTCGGCTGACCAGGTCAAACCTGGCCCGTGGGTCCAGTGGGACCCACATGTCAGCCTCTGTTAGCTTAACAGTGGATTAAACTAATCTAACTAAGCAAATTAGGGGTGTGGGCCCCATATGTTAGTGAGTGTTTAGGCTAGTATAGTTACTTGTTTTTATAAAAACGTTTATTAAACTAATTATCAGAGTGGGGGCCCACATGTCTGTGACAGAAGCCGGCCCAGTCAGCGTTGACCTCGGTCAACTGGTCAAAGTGAGGCACCTGGGCCCACCAGTCAGTGGCCCAGGCGGTGCCACGTGGGCGCCACGTCGGTGACGTCACCGGAATCACACCGGCGACCATTCCCGCGGCCGAAGTTCGCCGGAGTTGCTTGGATTGCCCGCATAATGCACCATTCCGCGCGTTTTCGGTGGCGTTCGAACGAGTAGATCGTCCCGCGTCGATCTAGAGTGATCCCAGGTGCGGGGGTGGCCGGAGTGGAGCAAAACGACGACCGCGGGCGGCGCTAGAATACGGGCATCTCCGAAAACCATGCTACGGGCTGCGTTCTAGCTAACAAACGGCGCTAGCGGGCTCTATGGACCTCCAGCAACTCAACGGAGGCCACGGCTTGGCTCGGAGATGGACGGGGTGAGCGCAACGAGCTCGCGGACGAGGCCACATGCGGCAATGGCGACGGAGGCACCACAAGCCATCTACGGTGCATGAGGAGGAACCAGAGGAAGGAGGAGGGTGCAGAGGCTTACGGCGCGGCACACGGAGGCCCTCGAGTGAACGGGAGCGCAGAGGGGAGGCGGAATCGACCGCGGCAGACGACAGCGACCGAGGTTGGGGAAAAGCTTGACCCGGCCGCTGCAGGGTACTCCAGCTTGTCCTGAAGCGCGTGGTCGATGAGGACGATGTAGAGGGAGCTCGGGGACTCGGCGACTCAACGAACGGTGGTCGGGGCCACGCCTACGGCGAGGCTTCGGCGGCGATCTCGCTCGGGCGAGGGGTGAGCAGAGAGAGAGAGAGAGAGAGGCCGAGATGGAGAGGGGAGTGGGTGGAGGTAGGTGGGGGGCCTCGGTGGAGGCCTTATCCACCCAGTAGCGCTGTCGGCGAGCTGGCTCGGCGGCGACGGTGGGTGCGCCTCGGTCGCTTGAACAGAGAATGGGGGAGAAGGAGGAGGCCGTGGTGGGCTGGGCTCTAGGCACTGTGCACTTAGGCCAGTGCACATTGGCCTTTTTCTATTTTCTTTTTACAGAAAAAAATGCTATGCATTATTTGAGCTGCCAAAAGGAGTTCTGTAAAATGTGGGACTTGGCCAAATAAATACATTACAATATTTGGCACCTGCCACAAAAAGTTTGGGAGGAGTTTGAATTGTTTTGGATTTTTCACAAATGGAAAAGTATTAAAAAAATGCTGATTTGGAACTGCATTAATTTCCAGGGGAAATTAGCTATCTCAAATGATGTTCAATCACTCATGACATTTAGTTAGTGAAAAATTGCAACCCAGCGAACATTTTTGTTTTACTGTTTGGAGAAATAATTTATTTGACTTTATTTTAAAATTGAATTTGAATTGGTTTCGAATCAAAGTGAGATTAGCAACAATAATAGTGATGACTTGGCATCATTAGTAGGGGATTACTGTAGCTTGATTATCCGGGTGTTACATCAATCCCTTCCGGGGTACGGCGCCTCAACATAGGCAAATGGCCGTGAGGTAAATTGTAGTAGATTGATAGATCGAACGCCAAATAAAATAAATAAAGATAAAACGCAGCAAGGTATTTTTGTATTTTTTGGTTTATTAGATCTGAATAAAAATTCAAAGGAAAAATAGATCGCAAGGCAAATATATGAGGAAGAAGACCCGGGGGCCGTAGGTTTCACTAGTGGCTTCTCTCGAGAAAAATAGCAAACGGTGGGTAAACAAATTAGTGTTGGGCAATTGATAGAACTTCAAATAATTATGAAAATATCCAGGCAATGATCATTACATAGGCATCACGTCCTAGATTAGTAGACCGACTCCTGCCTGCATCTACTACTATTACTCCACACATCGACCGCTATCTAGCATGCATCTAGTGTATTAAGTTCATGGAAAAACGGAGTAATGCAATAAGAACGATGACATGATGTAGACAAGATCCGTTTATCTATATGGTGGTAGATATAGATCTCGTCTTTTTATCCTTAGTAGCAACGATACATACGTGTCGGTTCCCTTTCTGTCACTGGGATCAAGCACCGTAAGATCGAACCCACTACCGGGCACCTCTTCCCATTGCAAGATAAATAGATCAAGTTGACCAAACAAAACCCAAATATCGGAGAAGAAATACGAGGCTATAAGAGATCATGCATATAAGAGATCAAAGAAACTCAAATAACTTTCATGGATATAAAAAGATATGACTGATCATAAACTCGAAGTTCATCAGATCCCAACAAACACCGAAAAAGAGTTACATCGTATGGATCTCCAAGAGGCCATTGTATTGAGAATCAGCGAGAGAGAGAGAGAGAGAGAGAGAGAGAGAGAAAGCCATCTAGCTACTAACTACGGACCCGAAGGTCTACAAAGAACTACTCACGCATCATCGGAGAGGCACCAATGGAGGTGGTGAACCCCATCCGAGATGGTGTCTAGATTGGATCTGGTGGTTCTGGACTTTGCGGCGGCTGGATGAATATTTCGTCGATTGCTCTAGGGTTTCTGGAATATTGTGGTATTTATAGAGCAAAGAGGCGGTCCGGGGGGCACCCGAGGTGGGCACAACCCACCAGGGCGCGCCTGGGCCTCCTGGCGCACCCTGGTGGGTTGTGCCCCCCTCTGGGCACCCCCCAGGTGCAACCAGGGCCCATTGCCTTCCTTCTGGCCCATAAAAAATTATCGTGAAGTTTCGTCGCATTTGGACTCCGTTTGATATTGATTTTCTGCGATGTAAAAAACATGGAAACAACAGCAACTGGCACTTGGCACTATGTCAATAGGTTAGTACCAAAAAATGATATAAAATGACTATAAAATGATTATAAAACATCCAAGATTGGTAATAAAATAGCATGGAACAATCAAAAGTTATAGATACGTTGGAGACGTATCAGCATCCCCAAGCTTAACTCCTACTCGTTCTCGAGTAGGTAAGTGATAAAAACAGAAATTTTGATGTGGAGTGTTGTTCATCAAGTCATATCATATTCTTTTCTTTATAGAATGGACATTTGGACTTTTATGTGATTCGAAGCAATAGTCTAGTTTTGACATAATAATTTAGATACTCAAGCATATCAACAAGCAACCATGTCTTTCAAAATATCAATGCTAAAATAAGTTATCCCTAGCCCATCATGCTCAAACATTGATCCATTCATGAAACACACTCGAATATTGACTACACTCAATACTTGAGCACGATCATATTGCCTCCTAGTTGGTGCTTTTTATGATAGAAGATGGAGACTCAAAATAAAAATTGCATAAAGTAAAAGAAAGGCCCTTCGCAGAGAGAACTAGGGATTTGTAGAGGTGTTAGAGCTCAAAGCAAAAAAATTGAGATAAAAACATTTTGGGAGGTGTATCCATCCCACCAACGAAAACAACTTAGAGTTCCCAACACTTTCCATGATAGATATGCCATAGGCGGTTCCCAAACAGAAAATAAAGTTTATTCCTTTTTCCACCATTTCTTTCACTTTCCATGGCTAACCGTATCCACGGGTGCCCTCCATACCAACACTTTCCAAGG
Source organism: Triticum aestivum (assembly GCF_018294505.1). Classification (NCBI taxonomy): domain Eukaryota; kingdom Viridiplantae; phylum Streptophyta; class Magnoliopsida; order Poales; family Poaceae; genus Triticum; species Triticum aestivum. The sequence continues at coordinate 55,632,078 of NC_057811.1, forward strand.
AATTTATTATTTGACAACATAAAGTAAATATTTTTGTTTTTGCATTTTGGGGCTGGGCAACCCTAATACCTTTGCCTTACTCTCGTGCAATGACAAGTGAATAAACACTCATATTGAGAATAACCCATCTAGCATGGAAAATATTAGCCACCCGTTACCGTTCCGCGAGCGAAACAAACACACAAAAGAGAAGTTTATTTTGAAAATTAGAGATGGCACATGCAAATTTGCTTAGAACGGCAAAAGAATACCGCATATAGGTAGATATAGTGGACTCATGTGGCAAAACTGGTTTAAAGGATTTTGGATGCACAAGTAGAGGTCATACTTGGTGCAAAATGAAGGCTAGCAAAAAGATTGAGAAGCGACCAACCAAGAAACGAATAATCTCATAAGCAAGCATTAAGCATAATTAACACCGAATAATGCACCACAAGTAGGATATAATTTTCATTGCATGATTATTGACTTTTGTGCATGCATAGGGAATCACAAACCTTAACACCAATATTCTTACTAGAGCACAATTACTCATCAACATAACTCACATATCACATCATCATATCTCAAAACTATTACTAAGAATAAAGTTTATTTTGTCCAATGATCTTCATGACATTTTCTTTTCTTTATCCTTCTTGGATATCTATCACTTTAGCACTAATTTTCATGTGTTGCTTTTCATAAGCTCAAACAAATATAAGTGAAGATCATGAGCATAACAAATTTTCTTTCTCTCAAAATAATTTAAGTGAAGTAAGAGAGAATTTCTTCAAGATTTTACTAACTCTCAAAAAAATCTAAGTGAAGCAAGAGTGCATTTCTTCAAAAATAACAAAGCACACCGTGCTCAAAAAGATATAAGTGGAGCACTAGAGCAAGTCCTAGCTGATAAAAGATTTAAGTGAAGCATAGAGAGCAATTCTAACAAGTCATGATATAATTTTAGCTCTCTCAAATAGGTGTGTCCAGCAAAGATTGATGACTTAAAACACAAAATAAAACAAGCAAAGACACATATCATACAAGGCGCTCCAAGCAAAACACATATCATGTGACGAATAAAAATATAGTCTCGAGTAAAATACCGATAGTTGTTGGAAGAAAGCGGGGATGCCACTCGGGGGCATCCCCAAGCTTAGTTGGTTGGTCATTCTTAGATAATAGCTTGGGATGTCGGGGCATCCCCAAGCTTAGGCTCTTACATCCTTCCTTCATCCATCGTAAGATAACCCAAAACTTGAAAACTTCAATCACACAAAACTCAACAAAAACCTTAATAATAAACCACTACTATAAGTGATATATCAAACCAATTCATATTTTGTTTTTGTATTATATCTACTGTATTCCAACTTTTCTATGGCAAAAACTCATCAAAGAAAACCATAGAGCCATCAAAAATAAGCACACAACACAAAGAAAACAGAATCTGTCAAAACAGAACAGTCTGTAGCAATCTGACTATTTCGAATACTTCTGTAACTCCAAAAATTAAGCAAAATTAGGACGACCTGAGAAATTTGTATATTGATCTACTGCAATTGGAATGGGTATTTTATCGCTCTCTGGTAAAAAATGATAATTGTTTTCGTGAGCACAAACTTTCTGTTTTTTTCAGCAAGATCAAACAACTATTGCCGAAGAAGATCCTAAAGGCTTTACTTGGCACAAACACTAATTAAAACATAAAAAACACAATCATAATATTAGCATAATTGTTCTAACACTCAAGAACAGAAAGAAAAAATCAAAAATAAATTTTATTCATTGGGTTGCCTCCCAACAAGCGCTATAATTTTACGCCCTTAGCTAGGCATAAAGCAAGGATCTAAGTTTTGTCATCCTTCTTCTTCTTAATTTTCTTGGAGGTATTTTCATCGTGGGGTTTTGTAAACACAACATAAAACATATTATCCATAGAAACTTTAGCATTCCTTAGTTGGTTTTCATTATAACCACTTTGATTTCCCGCAAAAATCCAAGAATAGTGTTGATTAACATTATTAAAAACTTGTTGGATTATTTCTAGAACGGGAACCTCCTTTTTAAGATTCTCATCAAATATATTATTATCCCCAAGCAAATGCCTTAGTGCATAGTCACTATTGTAAAGAATTTCATCTATCACGGGTTTTTCACGATTCATACCATAAAAGTCAAAGATTTCCCTAGCCTCCCGAATTATGTAGTCAAACTCGTTCATAAGAACGAGAGTGGCCAACTTTTTGGCTCTAGGATTCTTTATTTTGGGAAGCTCAGAAAACAATCTTTGCAAGGTAGGATGAGTACGAATAAATTAACTTTCAAGTTTCAGAACTAGTGTTGAAATAGCATCCGCATAAGATCTAGTGGTTTTAAGTATAGGAGCATCATCAAGACTCAGATTGCCAACACAGTTGAAAAATTCTTGGATACGTTTGTTTCCCATAACGTTCCCTTGCCCCCAAGATAAAAGTTTTAGCATCCAGATTACCCGTACCTCCAATTTTAGGAGTTAAGCCATCATCTGTTGGTGCCATACCAAAATCACTCATGATAGCAAGCAAAGAATAGATCTGACGAGGAAACGAGAACGGAAAAAAAGGGCGAATAAAACGGCAAATTTTTGTGAAGTGGGGGATAGGAAAACGAGAGGCAAATGGCAAATAATGTAAATTGCAAGGAGATGAGATTTGTGATTAGGAACCTCCTCGGCAATGGCGCTAGAAATTCTCTTTGATGGTAGTTGGAACTACGTCGGTATTTCCCTGGAGAGGGAGGGATGATGTAGCACAGCGATGGTAGGTATTTCCCTCAGTTGTGAAACCAATATATCGAACCAGTAGGACAACCAAGCAACACAACGTAAGCAGCACCTGCACAAATAACAACACCTTGCAACCCGACGTGTTAAAGGGGTTGTCAATCCCTTCCGGGGTACGGCGCCTCAAGATAGGCAAACGGACGTGAGGTAAATTGTAGTAGATTGATAGATCGAACGCCAAATAAAATAAATAAAGATAAAACGCAGCAAGGTATTTTTGTATTTTTGGTTTAATATATCTGAATAAAAATGCAAAGGAAAAGTAGATCGCAAGGCAAATATGAGGAAGAAGACCCGGGGGCCGTAGGTTTCACTAGTGGCTTCTCTCGAGAAAAATAGCAAATGGTGGGTAAACAAATTACTGTTGGGCAATTGATAGAACTTCAAATAATTATGACGATATCCAGGCAATGATCATTACATAGGCATCACGTCCAAGGTTAGTAGAACGACTCCTGCCTGCATCTACTACTATTACTCCACACATCGACCGCTATCCAGCATGCAACTAGTGTATTAAGTTCATGGAAAAACGGAGTAATGCAATAAGAACGATGACATGATGTAGACAAGATCCGTTTATCTATATGGCGGTAGATATAGATCTCGCCTTTTTATCCTTAGTAGCAACGATACATACGTGTCGGTTCCCTTTCTGTCACTGGGATCAAGCACCGTAAGATCGAACCCACTACCGGGCACCTCTTCCCATTGCAAGATAAATAGATCAAGTTGGCCAAACAAAACCCAAATATCGGAGAAGAAATACGAGGCTATAAGAGATCATGCATATAAGAGATCAAAGAAACTCAAATAACTTTCATGGATATAAAAAGATATGACTGATCATAAACTCGAAGTTCATTAGATCCAAACAAACACATCGCAAAAAGAGTTACATCATATGGATATCCAAGAGACCATTGTATTGAGAATCAGCGAGAGAGAGAAAGCCATCTAGCTACTAACTATGGACCCGAAGGTCTACAAAGAACTACTCACGCATCATCGGAGAGGCACCAATGGAGGTGGTGAACCCCATCCGAGATGGTGTCTAGATTGGATCTGGTGGTTCTGGACTCTGCGGTGGCTGGATGAATATTTCGTCAATTGCTCTAGGGTTTCTGGAATATTGTGGTATTTATAGAGCAAAGAGGCGGTCCCGGGGGCACCCGAGGTGGGCACAACCCACCAGGGCGCGCCTGGGCCTCCTGACGCGCCCTGGTGGGTTGTGCCCCCCTCGGGGCACCCCCCAGGTGCAACCAGGGCCCATTGCCTTCCTTCTGGCCTATAAAAATCATCATGAAGATTCATGTCATTTGGACTCCGTTTGATATTGATTTTCTGCGATGTAAAAAACATGGAATAAACAGCAACTGGCACTTGGCACTTGGCACTATGTCAATAGGTTAGTACCAAAAAATGATATAAAATTACTATAAAATGATTATGAAACATCCAAGATTGATAATAAAACAGCATGGAACAATCAAAAATTATAGATACGTTGGAGACATATCAGGTAGCGGCGCCTCAAGATAGGCAAACGGACGTGAGTAAAATTGTAGTAGATTGATAGAATGAACGCCAAATAAAATAAATAAGAATAAAATGCAGCGAGGCATTTTTGTATTTTTGATTTAATAGATCTGAAAATAAAAGCAAAGGAAAAGTAGATTGCAAAGGCAAATATATGAGAAAGAGACCCGGGGGCCGTAGGTTTCACTAGTGGCTTCTCTCAAGAAAAATAGCGAACGGTGGGTAAATAAATTATTGTTGGGCAATTGATAGAACTTCAAATAATCATGACGATATTCTGGCAATGATCAATACATAGGCATCACGTCCAAGATTAGTAGACCGACTCCTGCCTGCATCTACTACTATTACTCCACACATCAACTGCTACCCAGCATGCATCTAGTGTATTAAGTTCATGGAGAAACGGAGTAATGCAATAAGAACAATGACATGATGTAGACAAGATCTATCTATGTAGAGATAGACCCCATCGTTTTATCCTTAGTAGCAACGACACATACGTGTCGGTTCCCCTTCTGTCACTGGGATCAAGCACCGTAAGATCGAACCCACTACAAAGCACCTCTTCCCATTGCAAGATAAATAGATCAAGTTGGCCAAACAAAACCCAAATATCGGAGAAGAAACACGAGGCTATGATAAATCATGCATATAAGAGATCAAATAAACACAAATAACTTTCATGGATATAAAAAGATAGATCTGATCAGAAACTCAAAGTTCATCCGATCCCAACAAACATACCGCAAAAAGAGTTACATCATATGGATCTCCAAGAGACCATTGTATTGAGAATTCAGCGAGAGGGAGGAAGCCATCTAGCTACTAACTACGGACCCGAAGGTCTACAAAGAACTACTCACGCATCATCGGAGAGGCACCATTGGAAGTGGTGAACCCCTCCGTGATGGTGTCTAGATTGGATCTGGTGGTTCTGGACTTTACAGCGGCTAGAATTGATTTTCGTCGACTCCCCTAGGGTTTCTGGAATATTTGGGTATTTATAGAGCAACGAGGCGGTTCAGGGGGCACCCGAGGTGGGCACAACCCACCAGGGCGCGTCTAGGCCTCCTGGCGCGCCCAGGTGGGTTGTGCTCTCCTCGGAGCACCCCCCCCAGGCGCAACCTTGGCCCATTAGGTGTCTTATTGTCCATAAAAATTCTCCGTGAAGTTTTGTTGCATTTGGACTCCGTTTGATATTGATTTTCTGCGATGTAAAAAACATGCAGAAAACAGCAACTGGCACTTGGCACTATGTCAGTAGGTTAGTACCAAAAAATGATATAAAATGACTATAAAATGATTATAAAACATCCAAGATTGATAATATAACAGCATGGAACTATCAAAAATTATAGATACGTTGGAGACGTATCAGCATCCCCAAGCTTAACTCCTACTCGTCCTCGAGTAGGTAAGTGATAAAAAACAGAATTTTTGAGGTGGAATGCTGCCTAACATGTCATATCATATTTCTTTTCTTTATAGCATGGACATTTGGACTTTTATATTGCTCAAAGCAATAGTCTAGTTTTGACATGATAACTTAAATACTCAAGCATATCAACAAGCAACCATGTCTTTCAAAATATCAACGCTAAAATAAGCTATCCCTAGCCCATCGTGTTCAATCATTGATCCATTCATGAAACACACTCAAATATTAACTACACCCAATACTCAAGTACGATCATAGTGCCTCGTAGTTGGTGCTTTTATAAGAGAAGATGGAGGCTCAATTTCAAAATAAAAATTGCATAAAGTAAAAGAAAGGCCCTTTGTAGAGGGAAGTAGGGATTTGTAGAGGTACCAGAGCTCAAAGCGAAAATTAGCAAGTGATGTTAAATTATGCAATGACGTACCCGGGGAAATTTCCACCAAAATTTGAATTATCAAACTCATCCCATGCGCGTAAAGCAGAAGAATCGTTTGCGATGCACACAATCATTCAAAGTGAATGGTCCGGCGGCACCGCGCGCGTTCAAAGTGAATGTGCCCATGCCTTGAGACCAAAATTTGAATTATCAAACTCATCCCATGCGCGTAAAGCAGAAGAATCGTTTGCGATGCACACAATCGTTCAAAGTGAATGGTCCAGCGGCACCGCGCGCAAAGTTTCCCTCCACATTTCCAAAATTTTGGCCTACCGCCAAAATATCTACCCCCGCCCACCTTCCCCCCTTCCCCACCCCCTTTTCTCCCCGACCACAAGTCACATTTCCCCTGTTTCCTCCTTCCTTCCTTCCTTGCTAAGCTATAGCCGCTTCCTCACTCTCGCCGTCTCGCATCCTACTGCCGGGGTCGCCATGGTCTTCTTCAAAGACATCCCAGCGGTTCCTCCTCCGGCGACTACTACTTCACCACCCGGGTATGCCTCTCTTCTCTCTCTCGGGCTATGACTTGGAATGAAGGATTTTTACCCGGAGGTCGATTTGATTCGTTTCTTCCTCTTGTAGCTCCCTAAGACCATCAGTGGCAACGAATGGAGCGGGGTGGCTGAAGATCTATCTGCTCATTGTCACCATCAATCTCCATGCGTGAAGCTACTTCTGTGGACACTGGGAGGAAGTTTATGGCATGTGCAGAGAAGGTTAGACCCTCTTCCGTTGTTACAAATCATTTGTTAGATGTGATTCAGACACTGTCACGGTCCCAACCCATTCATACCACACCTTCAACCAAACGCATCCTAAGACAGTGTCACAGTTTGTACCTAGTATCTTAAATTGTTGCCATCTCATCAGCGGTGCCATTAGAAAATTATTTGGCACCGCTTCAGCAGTTTGTGCAGCCAACTTTGGTCCACACATCCGAGTAGCCAAGCAGTAAAATACTAAATCTTTATGGCACGAAGGAACTGGGCATCGGAGCAACTACGTGCTCCGGAGTCCGGGTCCCTGATTTTTTTCTGCTGCATCGGCTCGCCAGTTCAGGGCACCGGTGCGAGATGTAGCAACAGTTGTCTTTACACCAGTTTTGGCATACATAGTGGACGGCCTTAGTGCTATTAGTTCTATGTTACTAAATTTGTGCATGTACACACCTGTTAGTATCAATTTGCTGCCATCCAAACACTGTCGCTATGCTGTTGCAGTTATATTTACCTTCCTCATAAAATGTTCAATTTGTTATTTATTGTACATGAGTAAGAACTTGTAGCGTCGTTGTAGTTAGTTATAGCTTCTGATGTTCCAGAATTTGGTTGTTGTCTCAGTACCAATTATTTCATTTGCACATTGATCTTTTTGAGAAGATATGTCATAATTAACATGTTTCTTCAGTTTTTCAAAATAAGCATTGGTGATTTTCTATGTTGCTATAAACCCATTTCCCCTACAATTGTTACTGATCTAGTTTTAAATATTATAGGATGAACGGAAGTGTTCTTACTTGGAGTGGGTTGATCAAGAGTGGCCATAGTCTTTGAAGATGTGCCTAACGAAGCTCTGGAGCATGTATGAGGAAGTGAACACAGCTAGGCTTAGAGAAAGTCTTGTCAACGCTGAAGCGTATTTCAAGATGCAGGATAAAAAGTTGAAGCTGGAGAATGAGCTCAGATTTTTTTTAAAGACTTTGCTAAGATGGTGTTGGCGAAGGAGGAGGCACTTTCCCAGTTGGCCCGTGCAAAACGGGTTCTTACTGAACTGAAAGCAGAGGTGGATAAGACGAGTCTGGATGATCTCGATTAGGGAAATGAATATATTGTTCTTATGAAGTTGAACTAGCTATGTGTTGTACTGTGATGTTTTCATGTAGCTACCGTACTGTGATGTTATAATATATTTATGTGCCTGATATGAAATTGGCAAACAGATGTTCGATATGAAATGTGAATTTGCGTAATACTGGAAGTATTAATTGTAAACTAATAAACCTGCTAAATGTGTCATGGACCTTTGCAAACGGTCCTAGCAGTAAAAGCGGTTGCGATGGATAGCCCAATGCCACACAGTTTTCTTCATCAAATCGTGTGTGATATAGTTGATAAAAGCAAACAGTTAACCAAGGAAGACCGTGTGTGATAGTTACACCTTTCACACACGAGCCTACACATAAAACTATGTGGGATGTACGTCCGAACGGAAACGTTTTCCCTGAATTGACTGTGTGGGATCTACATAAGAACGGAAACGTATTCCTTGGATTGACTGTGTGTGATATACATACAAACGGAAATGTTTTTCTGGGATTCACCGTGTGGGATGTACATACCTACGGAAATGATTTTCTCGGATTACCGTGTGGGATGTACATACCTACGGAAATGATTTCTGGGATTCACCGTGTGGGATGTACATACCTACGGAAATGATTTTTGCGATTCACCGTGTGGGATGTACATACCTACGGAAATGATTGGGTTTCAATGCCTCGCCCGATCGCACACGGCCCCAGCCTGGGTCCCAGGAGGGCCTATCCTCGACGATTTCTGGGTCGTGTGGGAAGGACACCCTATCGCACACACTCACTTGGCGACGGTTCCAAATGCCGTCGCGGAAAGTGGTAAAAAACCGTTTGTTTAGGACCGACGCGCACCAGTGTAAAAGGATACTCGAATAAGAGTTTTTCAATGAAAGACCTCGGTGAAGCTGCTTATATATTGGGCATCAAGATCTATAGAGATAGATCAAGATGCTTAATTGGACTTTCACAAAGCACATACTTGATAAAGTTTTGAAGAAGTTCAAAATAGATCAAGCAAAGAAAGGGTTCTTGCCTGTGTTACAAGGTGTGAAGTTGAGTCAGACTCAATGCCCGACCACTGCAAAAGATACAGAGAAAACGAAAGTCATTCCCTATGCTTCAGCCATAGGTTCTATCATGTATGCAATGTTGTGTACCAGACCTGATGTGTGCCTTGCTATTAGTTTAGCAGGGAGGTACCAAAGTAATCCAGGAGTGGATCACTGGACATCGGTCAAGAACATCCTGAAATACCTGAAAAGGACTAAGGATATGTTTCTCGTTTATGGAGGTGACAAAGAGCTCGTCGTAAATGGTGACGTCGATGCAAGCTTTGACACTGATCCGGATGACTCTAAGTCACAAACCGGATACGTATTTTTATTAAATGGAGGAGCTGTAAGTTGGTGCAGTTCCAAGCTGAGCGTCGTGGCGGGATCTACGTGCGAAGCAGAGTACATAGCTGCTTCGGAAGCAGCAAATGAAGGAGTCTGGATGAAGGATTTCATATCTGATCTAGGTGTCATACCTAGTGCATCGGGTCCAATGAAAATCTTTTGTGACAATACTGGTGCAATTGCCTTGGCAAAGGAATCCAGATTTCACAAGAGGACCAAGCACATCAAGAGACGCTTCAATTCCATCCGCAATCAAGTCAAGGAGGGAGGCATAGAGATTTGCAAGATACATACGGATCTAAATGTTGCAGACCCGTTGACTAAGCCTCTCTCACGAGCAAAACATGATCAGCACCAAGGCTCCATGGGTGTTAGAATCATTACTATGTAATCTAGATTATTGACTCTAGTGCAAGTGGGAGACTGAAGGAAATATGCCCTAGAGGCAATAATAAAGTTGTTATTTATATTTCCTTATATCATGATAAATGTTTATTATTCATGCTAGAATTGTATTAACCGAAAACTTAGTAAATCTGTGAATACATATACAAACAGAGTGTCCCTAGTATGCCTCTACTTGACTAGCTCGTTAATCAAAGATGGTTAAGTTTCCTAGCCATTGACATGTGTTGTCATTTGATGAACGGGATCATATCATTAGAGAATGATGTGATGGACAAGACCCATCTGTTAGCTTAGCACTATGATCGTTTAGTTTATTGCTATTGCTTTCTTCATGACTTATACATGTTCCTATGACTATGAGATTATGCAACTCCCGAATACCGGAGGAACACTTAGTGTGCTATCAAACGTCACAACGTAACTGGGTGATTATAAAGATGCTCTACAGGTGTCTCCGATGGTGTTTGTTGAGTTGGCATAGATCGAGATTAGGATTTGTCACTCCGATTGTCGGGGAAGTATCTCTGGGCCCTCTCGGTAATGCACATCACTATAAGCCTTGCAAGCAATGCGACTAATGAGTTAGTTGCGGGATGTTGCATTACGAAACGAGTAAAGAGGCTTGCCGATAACGAGATTGAACTAGGTATGATGATACCGATGATCGAATCTCGGGCAAGTAACATACCGTTGACAAAGGGAACAACGTATGTTGTTATGCGGTTTGACCGATAAAGATCTTCGTAGAATATGTAGGAACCAATATGAGCATCTAGGTTCCGCTATTGGTTATTGACCGGAGATGAGTCCCGATCATGTCTACATAGTTCTCGAACCCGTAGGGCCCGCACGCTTAACGTTCGATGACGATATGTATTGTGAGTTATGTGATTTGATGTACCGAAGGTTGTTCGGAGTCCTGGATGTGATCATGGACATGACGAGGAGTCTCGAAGTGGTCGAGACATAAAGATTGATATATTGGAAGGTTATGTTTAGACACCGGAAAGGTTTCTGATAGGTTCGGGCATTTTCCGGAGTACCGGGGGGTTACCGGAACCCCCCGGGGGGTTAATGGGCCTTCATGGGCCCTAGTGGAAGAGAGGAGGAGGCGGCCATGTGGAGGCGCCCGCCCCCCAAGCCCAATCCGAATTGGGGTAGGGTTTGGGGGGGGGGGGTCGGCCCCCCTTTCCTTCTCTCCCTCTTCCCCTTCCTTCTTCTCCTACTAGGACTAGAAAAGGGGGGAAACCTACTCCTACTAGGAATAGGAATCCCCCCTTGGGCGCACCCCATGAGGCCGGCCCTTCTCCTCCTCCCCTCCTTTATATACGGGGGAAGGGGGCACCCCATAGACACACAAGTTGATTTCTTAGCCGTGTGCGGTGCCCCCCTCCACAGTTTTCCACCTCGGTCATATTGTCGTAGTACTTAGGCGAAGCCCTGCGTCGGTAACTTCATCATCACCGTCACCACGCTGTCGTGCTGACGAAACTCTCCCTCGGCCTTAGCTGGATCTAGAGTTCGAGGGACGTCGCCGAGCTGAACGTGTGCAGATCGCGGAGGTGCCGTGCGTTCGGTACTTGATCGGTTGGATCGTGAAGACGTTCGACTACATCAACCGCGTTACTAAACCCTTCCGCTTTCAGTCTATGAGGGTACGTGGACATACTCTCCCCGCTCGTTGCTATGCTTCTCCTAGATAGATCTTGCGTGATCGTAGGAATTTTTTTGAAATACTACGTTCCCCAACAATAGTTCCCACTGTAAAATATAGGTGTGAATGATGTATTACAGTACTATTACTTCTGAGTCAAACCAGAACTAAAGCTTTATATTTTATTGTTTACATAGATCACACAAATCTACATTTTTGTATTAAACAAGAAGCCACAAGCTTGTCATATATATCATATTCGTACCAGTCAAAATATGTTCCCTGATATAATAACAATTCAGTCAAATTATTGTGTCTCCAAAATAGAATATATATTGTATGATGTGCTGATTAATAATATAGTACGGCGGCCACCATGAAATGGACCCAGATGCATGTGAATACTTTGGAAGATAATCAAGTAGCTGCTTCTACACTCTTCTGTAATGCATAAACTAGTAGCACACGTTATCAACTACTAATTAATAGTACACATATAATAACATATTTAAATGTCATTTACTTGTATAACTTTGTATCCAAGTATGATTTATTTTTCTCAAAAAGGTAAAGGGTACAAGACTGCTCTTTGCTTGAACAACTTTTAATTTTACAGAGGCCAATTTGGCGAGTTTCTTTGTGAACTTTGCACAAATCATATATTCAAACTGTAGTACCTCACAAAAAATTTAGGAGTTTGACCTGAAATCCCATGGTCGTACAGGAAAAACTCCCTCTAAGAATCCAGCTCAGAGTTGACTTGGAGTTGACCATATTGTACCGGTGACATGTTTTTAGGTAAAGCGCACAGTGGCATATTAGTGGGTAAGATTCAGCTAAATTTCTCTCCTTGTTCATACCATGGTACTATTTAATTAGGGTACTAGAACAGTTGAAAGTTTGTGTGTGGGTTGAAGCATGGTCTTCATAGGATAATCTAGTGCCATGCCACTTGCGTTAAAGCTGGTTTGGCATGCACTGATCTTTCCTTGGCCAAAGTTCATTTTGTATATTATTAATTCCAAGGTGTTATCATCGATCTAGGCTAGAATAATAACACCCATCATCATATCCAACTGCCTCGATGATTCATCTCTCTAGTTAAAACCAAGTACTAATTGACTTAATCAATTAATTAGCTAGTCGATAACATTGATCAGATTAATCTGGATAGGTAAAATGGAACAGATCCATCTTGCAGTTGCAAAGATATTTTTAATGTATTTTCAATAGTCTATATCTAATATTTTTCATATTGATCTATATAGGTTGTTCAGTGGGTGGGCGAGAGGCCCTTTTCCACTAAGTACTCAATTAAAAATCCGTGGAATTTTTAGATTGAAAAATAAAGCTATACTTTTGCTTTCCATCCACCACCTATACATTTATTAATTATAATGTTCTCATCGCGAAGGGGGTTATAAAATTGTCCATGAAAAAGAAATGACCATATAAAAATGCTCTTTTACAAAAGACACCTGAAAGTTTCTACAAGTTCAGATCATACATGCCGTTTGGTTTTCATTGGGACGGAATGGCATACAGAGTGGCAACCCAAATCGTTCTTATCCATAGGCTACCACTTGAGTTAGATTAAAATATACATGAAATATTCTGAACCTAACTATGGGCTGCATCTATCACATGCCCAACCCTATTGTGCTTTGTACAAGTTCTATAAATTTGACAAACATTTTTTAAATATTGTTTCCAGTGGTGAACAAAAGGTAGATGGATTGTGTAGCAAAAGAAAATCTGCAAGAGACCCGGCCAGCCGTTTGCAAAATTCAAACCAGCCAAATGAGATGGTTAGGAACTTAGGTCCGTGATGAATGTTGGATTTTTGAATTTCCGCAGAAATTGAGTTGGCTTCATGAATCTTTATCGTAACTAAACATATATGGAACCACAAGCCACTGATTACCTCGAATTCTCGAGTAACTATCATACATTAGCATTTCTGATAAAGTTATTCCTCTACACACAATCACCTTTATACATGACTTAGATTATTTTTAATTCCATGCATTTTTTTAATGTAATTACCCCATTGTCAAGCATAATTCCAATCCTTTTTACCTAACAACCCATTTACAAAATATTTAGGGAAATCACAGGGAGATGGTTTGCATATTTTTCATCAAAGTGCTTTTGTGATACTACATATTAGAAACAGCCGGCATTTTTAGAAAAATATCAGTAAGTAAGCAATTTTAATAAATTTGTCCTATGGTAACTGATTTTTTTTTTACTTTTAGACATATATGTAGTTGTGAAAACAATGACAGTTTCAATACAAACCACATATATGACCCAGTTAGAAACATAATAGTAACCCTGCACTTGCAAAGCATGGTTCACTAACCAAATTTTAACACTAAAAGTGATTTCTTTAGAATTTCAAAGTACATTTTTCTTATTTGTATAGTTTTTTCTCTTGAATACTGATGTGGAAGAAGAAAATGATAAGATACATCATTTTGTGCACTTGCCCACATTAAATTCTCCAAACCAAACATATATAGATATAGCACCATCCTAACTTGTGCTTTTATATCAATATAGATAACTTAGCAAAAATACATATTAATTTATATAACGTCAAATGGAGAAAAGTTATCAAAACCAAGTATGTATAATTTTCTAAAATAGATTGATGGTGTGTAAAATCCAAAGCAGAATAGAGATACATTTGTGTGTGCACACAAATGACAATTAAAATGCCCCCCGCAAAAAAAAGGGACAATTAAAGTGGGCAGCATTCAAAAACTCTCCCTCACCTGTCTCCAATTCCTCACAATTCAGATGACCAAACCACAAAAAAGCGCCCCAAAAACATAAACAAATCCCCAGTCACACCGCATATTTCGAAATTAGCACCACCAAGATTAAACAATTGCCCCTAGACTAAAACAAAACAAAAGAAAACAATTAAATAATGAACCCCCACCACCATCATTTTCCCCTCCCTATTAATTAACCGGTTCACCAACCCAAAAAAATACAGAAAGAATCATATAATATTTTAAAATATTCCACCCATTTGCAATAAATGTTTCCTTTGTTTAGATTATCAGTTTAATTTTGTATTTATTAAAAAAACCAATTCCATCTCTTTTATTTCCTCTCTGCATTTCTTTCTTTGCCATCTCTTTCTGTCTGTGTTCGTTTCCTTCTTCCTTCTCTCTCTATCCCCTGTCTCTCTCCTGCTCTTGAGTGCCTCGCCGGCCGGCCGGATCGCCGGAGAAGTACACCGGTTGGTTTCTGGAACTCAGGTTTGGACGTCGGAGTTGGGGCTTTTGGTTCGAGTTTGCTTCTCCTCCCGCCGCTGCTTTGATCGTGGTGCTCGTGTGGAGAACCGGAGAGTGGTCTCTGTCTGATGGTCGAGGCGTCCCGGCGAGGAGGAAAGTAGCGCTTGGCATGGAGACAGCGATGGAGACCTCACCGCCGGTGCCAGAGACCAAGAAGGAGCCGGCGCCGCCCGCGGCCGCGCAGCCTGCGCCAGAGACCAAGAAGGGGCCGACGCAGCCTGCGCCAGAGACCAAGAAGGAGCCGACGCCGCCGGCTCCTGCTCCTTCTCCTCCTCCTCCTGCGCCGGCGGCGGCGGTGGTGGCAGCAGCGAGAGGGGACGGGAAGCGGAAGAGGGGGCGGCCGAGGAAGTACGGGCCGGACGGTGGCCTGCTGCGGCCGCTGAACGCGACGCCGATCTCGGCGTCGGTGCCGGACGACTCCGGCGGGGGGCACTACACGCCCGCGTCCGCCGTGGGGGCCGCCATGAAGCGGGGCAGGGGCCGGCCCGTGGGGTTCATCAGCCGCGCGGCGCCCGTGGTGGCGATGCCGATGACGGCCGCCACGCCGACCCCCGCGGTGGTCGTCTCCACGCCGCCGCCCCCCGCGCCCATGTCCTCATCCGTCGCCGCCGCCGCCGCCGCCCCGACGCAGCAGCTCGTGCCGCCCCTAGGTACCGGAACCCCTCTCACTTCCTCACTTATCCATCATCATCATACAGAGTTGTGAGTCGTACTGCTCCTAACAAATTTCCGAGAAAATCTCCGTAATTTCGTGCGATCTTCGTCCGTCTCAAATCGGAATCCAAGGCCGCAGCATTTTACAATGATTGATCGATTATTTTAGTTCAGATTAGATGGACATATCCGGGGCTTGGGTGGGTGGTGTCATGTGGTGATGGCTGAGAGAGACAGCCAGGACCAAGAGGAAGAGACCGAGGGACAGGGACCATCTGGTCTTAGTCTTAGGTAGGTCTAGGTGAACTGAAAGACCCAAGCACCTTTCAGATGCTCTGTTTGCCCCTAAGAGCGACGCCGAACCAAACACGCGCCTAACTTGGCCAAATCTTGCCAAACAAAATCGCGCGAAATCACGGGGAATCATCGAGACTGACTGACTATGCTGAAGTAGTTATGCAACACTTGTGAACTAGTAGTATGCAAGTTGTTATGACAAGTGTATATCCAAGTGTACCTGTCCAGCAACTCTGTTTTCAGTGGTGCAGAACTTAGGTGTGGAGCATTTGTGTGCCACTGTCTGGAGCTGTATGTTAAAAGTGAAGAAGTGCCCTTTGATTTCAGGGCCTGTATATTTACTTGTAGTTGTAGAAATAACTCGTATGACTAGTTATATCCATCGGACTACTTGGTTTGCAGATGAGTAGGTGTTGTCTGAATATAATTTTTGGTAATGGATTTTGCTGCAAAGGCAATGGTTTGAATGGCATATAAGGTGCCTCTTCTAAGCATCTTGTTTCAGAGAAAACTATATGTGAAGTTGCTTCCGGTGCTTTTCTGAAAGTGGTCACCAATACATTTTTTCTAGGAGAGTTAGTGTAAGAGGAAAACACTAGTCTGGGTGCATTGATCGAATATAATTGTTGCTACATCGCAAAAAAAGAAAAAGAACTGAACTGTTGCTTCTATGGTGATGGCTGTTGATTGTTCGTAATAACTATACATTATTCAAGGACCTAACATCTGATCAAAATTTGTTGAAGACATTGTTATTCCACCTCATGCTTATAAACATTAATGCTTGTTGAATATTCAAAATGCACAATCTCCTGAAGATTATCTACCTTTATCCTGAGAGGCTCTGTATTCATGAACAGGTGATGTGGTAGGGTGTGCTTCTGGCGCAAATTTTACACCTCATATCTTGAATGTTGCTACCGGTGAGGTATGATACCATGAAACCCCATTACCTTGAATTTAGCTCTATCTGAATTTCATATACAATTTTTCATGCCATGACTAGTTACTCTCTTTGTTTTGTTGTATCAGGATATTAATATGAAGGTTATATCTTTCTCCCAACAAGGTCCAAGGGCGATCTGCATTCTGTCTGCTAATGGTGTGATTTCGAATGTTACGTTGCGTCAGCATGATTCTTTAGGTGGTACGGTGACTTACGAGGTTTGTTGTCTTTTCTCTGCAAACCAATGATATTCCTGTATTCGGTTCCTTGCCTTTCAAAAGTTCAATGAATGATGTGTGAATATGCACATTGTGAGTACCAGTTCTGAAACTGTGGTAGTTGTGGTAGAAAATTGGTTAAGTTTGGGAATTTTCCAAAAAGCATAAGGCTATGCTGAGCAGAAGTGTGCAGCCACTTCGAAAGCTGGTGAAAACTAAGAAACAGAGAGGTAGAAAATGAAGAAAACGGTTGCAATCAAAACCACACCAAATCGAAATATATGTACTGCCACGCCACCATGTTTTGCCGAGTCTTGTACTAAGTCATGATCAGGAATTTTCCATAATGCAAAACTACTTTTATCATATCCATGATGAATGGCAGATGCAGGAAATGTAATGGAAACTAGTAGCAGGTCACGCTGAGGAAGTTGCATGGAATTTATGTGCACAAGTGTTGGAAAATATATAAACTCTGTGTCCTTCAAATTTCCAACAACTGATGTGTGCACATCACTAGTTCAATCATTTGATAAACATCTAGCCCGTCAAATTTCCGATGACTGACGTGTGTGTTTGCACACTGTGAGGGCCAATTCTGATACTGTAGTACCCTGGTGCGAATTTGTCTAGTTTTGAGAAATTTCTCAGAAGTGGTTGGCCACCTGTACAATAGGCGCAAATAAAAAGGGTGAAAAAAGGGAGATTTTTTCGATCAACAGGAGAAAAAGGGTGTAGCAACTGAAACCACATGAAAGCGAAATGAGTGTGCCGCCGCCATTGTTTGATTTAGTACTTAGGCAAGTCACTGTCAGGAATTTTCCATGATCCAGAACTACATTTGTCTTCTCCAAGATGAACCGTAAATGCCTCGAAATTTTGTGGAAAGTGGGAACTGATAGTAGGTCACTCTGAAGAAGTTGCATAGAATTTATGTGCGTATTTTCCATAAGCATCTCAGTCGTACCTGGTCAATACTTGTAAGTAGTGGGGAAAATATAAACGATGGCGACCTACCAATCATTCCAACTTTTCTGCCTTTACTGTTTGGACATACTTGTGAAATCTCAATCTATAATAGTAGAAGTCACTTAATTATAGCCTTTTTTTGCAAATCACTTAATCTTGAACTTAACTGTGTTCTGAATTCCTGATTTAACTTCGCAAATCATTTGCGCAGACATATGTCTCGATCTGCACCAGCTTTTCATCATCAATCGTGTTTGATGTTTCAGTGTTTTGATCATTCAAAATATGCATTATCTACATAGGCATGGACATTTTTTTTAGCAAAGAACTGATCAGTTTTATAATCCTACTATGTGTGGTTGATTCAGGGCCGGTTTGAGCTGCTTTCCCTGTCCGGGTCTTTCACGCCGACCGAGAAGGGCGGAAGCAGAGACCGCTGCGGCGGGATGAGCGTCGCCCTGGCGGCCGCCGATGGCCGCGTCATTGGAGGCGGCGTGGCTGGCCTCCTTGTGGCTGCAAGCCCTGTTCAGGTGATCAATTAACTGTTGTTACTTTAAAAGCTAGTACTGTATTTACATCGATGAATTCTCATATGCTACTGCCATTGTTATCATCAACACAGTTTGTAATGCATGTTTATGACTATTTTTTCATCGAATGTGTTGGTCCATTTTGTCGCAACTCTTGGCTGATATGGTTTGTGGTCGGTCAGGTGGTGGTGGGAAGCTTCCTTCCGAGCTACCAGATGGAGCAGAACGGCAAGAAGCCGGTGATCGAGATGAAGACGGTGGCGGCGCAGCCGGCCATGGGGTTCACCATCTCCAGCGGCGGCGACATGGAGGACTCGTACAGCGGCGGCCAGGCGCGGCCCGGCAAGGGCGCGTCGGCGTTCAGGGTGGAGAACTGGACCGCGCAGCCGGTGGCGTCGGCGCCGCCCGCCGCTGAGGCGAGGAGGACGCCACCGTCAGAGGCGGCCAAAGTCCCCGTCTCCGGAGGGTGAAGTGGAGGAGAGCTAGCCGGCCAGCCAGCCCTGAGGGATTCAAATAGTTGGAAATTATACACCATATGAACTGAACTGGACTGATCGATGCCGCCAATAGTTAAAATTTTACATGTATCAAAATACTTACACCGTGCAATTAATTAATATTCCTTGTGGATCCATTTGTTTGTTCCCATGATATATTAAATTAAATATATGGTACTCACTTAAAAAATCCGAAGCTAGTGATCAATTTCTTCGTTTCTTCTCCGACGACCCACGTCGTCGTCTACTTCTCCCGGCTTTACTGGCTCAGGCAGGCCGGCTGGATGGCTATGGCTAGCGACCTTTAATTTGGTTTGAACTGTAGTGATGGAGTCACTTCCCGGTAATAGCGTCTGCAAAGGTAGAGGAAGTCGTTGAATCTTCAATACTTTCGGTGTGATCTGGACTGACTCCACGATGGTTAAACTGACTCTAGGTAGATTTGTCTTTTGGTACGACCATACACGCGACTGTGGTCAACCTCTATACTAATTTTGTAATATCCTCCAAAGTTCATGCCGTATTCCTGCAATCTAAAATGGCTTTTCATAGGGTTCTTTTGGGACGTGATTTTCACGCTATTTGACTCATAATTCTCCTTCTTTCTATTTGCATGCGGCCATACAAAAAATTCCTGCTTTCTCAATCCTATGCATCATCGTAGGAATGAAAATCCTAAGAAATGAGATCCTTTGAAATTTGTACGAACTTTTGTTTTAACAAAAAGCTATTAAGATTCAGTTCCAGTTCTCTCCACATGATTCAGTGAAATAAAAATTTGTACAAATACAATCCTATATGTGTTAGAAATAATGGGCTAGGCCCATGTACAATTTCTGAAATCTCAAATTGGCCCGTGAATAAAATGGTGATTGGTGGCTCTAAAGTTTAGCGTCACTTCGAAAGTTGAGGAGGTGTGAGATCTCTTATACAGTGGGTTCTCCCCATCACCACGTGACATCTGTGGAAAGCAATTCGAACAAATCCAAAAAAAAGTGATGTGTTGAGAATTTCTAAAAAAAAGTGATGTGTTGACAAGAGAAAGAAGACCACACGCACGCCGCCTTGCCTCGCCTAGCTCGGCAGCCGAAATCGGGTTCGTGGCCGTGCAGGGGCTTCGTTTCCTTTAGCCGTTTTATTTTTTGATGTCTTGTCAGACAAGTTGGTCGTTTACATGTGTAAGTTCACGACTTGGAAACCAAGTCGATTTGAGATCATGATCGCAACACGATATCCCCTTGGTCCTCCTATATATACTGCTTAGCGGCCACGGCCAATAACACATCGAAACACCTAGAGTTTTGCCCGATCTCGCAACTTGCGCCACCACCGTAGTCTACTCCATCCAGACGCCGATGTGCATTGGCATGCGGGAGAGCAACTCTCCGGACCCGTTCATCCTTGTGATCTTGCACCGGGAGTGAATGAATTAGGTTTTTGGGAAGCGCTATGCGCGACTGCTCAATTTTTGGAAATCTTCACACTTGAGATTGAGTTTGAGGATACCGAGCTTTTCGCTGAGGCCATCAATGGGACTGATGTAGACATGCATGAGGGAGTCTGGGCAGGTGGCCCCTCTTTCTCCCGCTCTGACCGTGGCCTCACCGACGAGGGTGGTTGAGCCTAGGGGAGGGGGCTCTGGGCAGGTGGCCGCGGCCCCTTCCTCTCCCCCGGGGGCCTTGGTGGCCGCGCAGCTCGTGGCGCCCGTGACGCCTTCCTCTCCTCCGGCGGCCTTGGTGGCCGCGCAGCTCGTGGCGCCCGGGTCGGGCGGGGAGTATGGGCAGGCGGCTCACGCACTCCTCTCCCCCGGCGCGCCTGCGCCCCACGGCGTTGGTTCGTGGCCGATGTCGGCGGGTCTTTCGAGCTCTCCTCCGCTGATTACGGCAGCCCCTGCTGATTCTTCGACGGGTGAGCCTGGAGGCCTTACTTCATGCGGGCCCACTCGGGAGGAGGTGATCGCATTTGGAGGGATTTCGGATCCGGTATCTGAGGGGCGGCGGATGAGTTGCCGTCTCCAGGATCTTCCGGAGGTTGACGACATGCAGCAGAGGTGCGCCATTAGGGCGGCCAAGCTTCGTGACATTGATGTCACCACTGGTATGTCGGTCAACACGGCTAATTCCATTTTGCATTTTTCTAATAATGAGATTATTAATAATGCAAATCAATTAGGTGTTTCACTAGGTAGTAATGATAGTGAAATCTCTAATTCTGTAAATGATATACTGGATTTGGAAGCGGAACGCGCTTTAGAAATGATTCGAAACTTAGCAGCGGTCAAACCCATGAATGACTCCGATATAGATGCGTTGGGAGTTAGGGTACTGAATAACTTTTGTGCGGACCTTGCACCATCCTTTCCTGAGTCAGAGGAAGAGGATGACTCTCTCGAGGGTGAAATAGTTAGATCCACGGAGCCCGGTTATAAGGACCGGGTGGAGGATCAAAACAAACCTAAACGCAAGTGGAAGCGGAAAGTTTACCCGGCATCGGCGGTGCGCAGGAGTGCTAGGATCCGTACTTCTAAAAAAATTCATGACAAAATATGAGAGGAATCTTTTGGAATAGCAGAGGTCTGAAAGACTTGGCTAAAAGAAGGTTTCTTGCAGAGGCTTCCATTGAGTATAGGTTGGATTTTATTGCACTCTCGGAAACTGGTCGAGATAATTTTTCACCCCAGTTTCTCAATACCTTATCAGGAGGTGTTGATTTTGATTGGCACTGCCTTCCTCCGAGAGGAAGATCGGGAGGGATCTTACTTGGAGTTAGATGTGAATCGCTGGAAGTGCGAAGTGTAGTGATGGGTGACTTCGCAATTAAGTTTCGGGTTAGATCGAAGGCCGATGGGTTCAATTGGGCACTTGTGGCGGTATATGGTGCCGCACAGCCAGAGCTCAAACCTGAGTTTCTGGCTGATCTAGTTCGAATATGCGGTTCCGAGCAGCTTCCGATCTTGGTTGGGGGTGACTTCAACATTATTAGAAGGCGATAGGAAAAGAACAATGATAATTTCGACGGCAGGTGGTCGTTTATGTTTAATACTATCATTGAAAGCTTGGATCTGAGAGAGATTGAGCTTTCGGGTAGAAAATTCACCTGGGCTAATACCTTGCGAAACCCGACGTTTGAGAAGCTGGACCGAGTCCTTGCGAGCGTTGATTGGGAACAAATATTTCCCTTGGTAACGGTCCAGGCGGTTTTGCGCAGAATTTCGGACCATACGCCATTGCTGGTGGACTCCGGTGAGGCAACCCACGTGGGGAACAAAAACAACTTTTCTTTTGAACTGGCATGGTTCGAAAGAGAAGGTTTCTTGGATCTGGTGGCCAGGGAATGGGCTAAGGATGCATGAGGTAGAACTTCGGTTGAGCGCTGGCAGAATAAGATACGGCACTTGAGGAGTTTTTTGCGTGGGTGGGCTAAGCATCTTAGTGGGATTTATAAGGTTGAAAAGGAAAGGCTCCTTACTCTTATTCAGTCCCTAGATTTAAAAGCCGAGTCCACTATTCTTCACACTTCTGAGCTTAATGCTAAAATTGAAGCGGAGATGAGATTAAAAGAGCTTCTCCGTGAAGAGGAATTGAAGTGGGCGCTGCGGGCTAAGGTTCGCAAAGTTGTCCAGGGGGACGCGAACACACAATTCTTTCACATGATCGCCAATGGCAAGCACAGAAAGAAAAGAATCTTTCAGCTCGAACAAGACGAAGGAACGATTATAGGGCAGGAAAACCTAAAATTATACATAACCGAATACTACAAGCAGGTGTTTGGGCCTCCGGAGGATAATTGTGTATCCCTGGATGAGTCTAGGATTGAGGATGTGCCTCAATTGGCTGCAGATGAGAATGATATTTTGACTGCCCCATTTTCAGAGAAAGAGGTGTTTGAAGCCATTTCGCAGATGAAAAATAATAAGGCTCCAGGGCCGGATGGATTTCTGGCGGAGTTCTATAAAAAAATGTTGGCATATCATTAAGGGGGATTTGTTACCGATGTTTCATGATTTATTCTCTGGACAGCTTCAGTTATTTCACCTGAATTTTGGAACTATAACCTTGCTTCCTAAGAAAACAGAGGCTGTGAGAATTGAGCAGTTCAGGCCAATCTGTCTTCTTAACGTTAGTTTCAAAATATTCACCAAGGTCGGGACTAATAGGCTCACACAGATTGCGCATTCTGTGGTGCAGCACTCCCAAACGGCTTTCATGCCGGACAGAAACATCCTAGAAGGGGTGGTGGTCCTGCATGAAACGCTCCACGAAATTCACACAAAAAAACTAGATGGAGTTGTTTTCAAGGTGGATTTTGAGAAAGCGCACGACAAAGTCAAATGGCCCTTCCTTCAACAGGCCTTGCGTATGAAAGGTTTTGATGAAGCCTGAAGACGACAGGTAGAATCTTTCACGCAAAAAGGGAGTGTTGGAATTAAAGTGAATGACGACATAGGTCATTACTTCCAAAAACATAAGGGCCTTAGACAAGGTGATCCGATGTCTCCTATTTTGTTCAACATTGTAGTTGATATGTTGGCAATTTTAATAGGAAGGGCTAAGGAAGCACTAGTAGAAAACTGGGCTTTTACCCTGGTTGGTAAGGGCCTTTTGTCCCGGTTTTCGAACCGGGACTAAAGGGTCGTTACTAATGAAGGAAATATGCCCTAGAGGCAATAATAAAGTTATTATTTATTTCCTTATATCATGATAAATTTTTATTATTCATGCTAGAATTGTATTACCCGGAAACATAATAGATGTGTGAATACATAGACAAACAGAGTGTCACTAGTATGCCTCTACTTGACTAGCTCGTTGATCAAAGATGGTTAAGTTTCCTAGCCATTGACATGGGTTGTCATTTGATTAACGAGATCACATCATTAGGAGAATGATGTGATTGACTTGACCCATTCCGTTAGCTTAGCACTCGATCGTTTAGTATGTTGCTATTGCTTTCTTCATGACTTATACATGTTCTTATGACTATGAGATTATGCTGTTGGAAATATGCCCTAGAGGCAATAATAAATTGGTTATTATTATATTTCCTTATTCATGATAATCGTTTATTATCCATGCTAGAATTGTATTGATAGGAAACTCAGATACATGTGTGGATACATAGACAACACCATGTCCCTAGTAAGCCTCTAGTTGACTAGCTCGTTGATCAATAGATGGTTACGGTTTCCTGACCATGGACATTGGATGTCGTTGATAACGGGATCACATCATTAGGAGAATGATGTGATGGACAAGACCCAATCCTAAGCATAGCATAAAAGATCGTGTAGTTTCGTTTGCTAGAGCTTTTCCAATGTCAAGTATCTTTTCCTTAGACCATGAGATCGTGCAACTCCCGGATACCGTAGGAGTGCTTTGGGTGTGCCAAACGTCACAACGTAACTGGGTGACTATAAAGGTGCACTACGGGTATCTCCGAAAGTGTCTGTTGGGTTGGCATGGATCAAGACTGGGATTTGTCACTCCGTGTGACGGAGAGGTATCTCTGGGCCCACTCGGTAATGCATCATCATAATGAGCTCAATGTGACTAAGGCGTTAGTCACGGGATCATGCATTGCGGTACGAGTAAAGAGACTTGCCGGTAACGAGATTGAACAAGGTATTGGGATACCGACGATCGAATCTCGGGCAAGTAACATACCGTTTGACAAAGGGAATTGCATACGGGATTGATTGAATCCTCGACACCGTGGTTCATCCGATGAGATCATCGTGGAACAGGTGGGAGCCAACATGGGTATCCAGATCCCGCTGTTGGTTATTGACCGGAGAGGCGTCTCGGTCATGTCTGCATGTCTCCCGAACCCGTAGGGTCTACACACTTAAGGTTCGGTGACGCTAGGGTTGTAGAGATATATGTATGCGGAAACCCGAAAGTTGTTCGGAGTCCCGGATGAGATCCCGGACGTCACGAGAGGTTCCGGAATGGTCCGGAGGTGAAGAATTATATATAGGAAGTCAAGTTTCGGCCACCGGGAAAGTTTCGGGGGTTACCGGTATTGTACCGGGACCACCGGAAGGGTCCCGGGGGTCCACCGGGTGGGGCCACCTATCCCGGAGGGCCCCATGGGCTGAAAGTGGAAGGGAACCAGCCCCTAGTGGGCTGGGCGCCCCCCCATGGGCCTCCCCCCATGTGCCTAGGGTTGGGAACCCTAGGGTGGGGGGGCTTTCCCCTTGCCTTGGGGGGCAAGGCACCCCTTTCCACCCCTTGGCCGCCGCCCCCCCAACCCTAGATGGGTTTTGGCCGGCCCCCCCTCCCAAGGGGGCCTATATAAAGGGGGGGGAGGGCAGCAACCTACAGCCTTGGGCGCCTCCCTCCTCCCCTGCAACACCTCTCTCTCTCTCGCAGAAGCTTGGCGAAGCCCTGCCAGAGACCCGCTACATCCACCACCACGCCGTCGTGCTGCTGGATCTCCATCAACCTCTCCTCCCCCCTTTCTGGATCAAGAAGGAGGAGACGTCGCTGCACCGTACGTGTGTTGAACGCGGAGGTGCCGTCCGTTCGGCACTCGGTCATCGGTGATTTGGATCACGGCGAGTACGACTCCGTCATCCACGTTCATTGGAACGCTTCCGCTCGCGATCTACAAGGGTATGTAGATGCACTGCCTTCCCCTCTTTGCTAGTAGACTCCATAGATGCATCTTGGTGAGCGTAGGAAAATTTTAAATTATGCTACGATTCCCAGCAGTGGCATCATGAGCCAGGTCTATGCGTAGTTACTATGCACGAGTAGAACACAAAGCAGTTGTGGGCGTTGAGTTTGCCAATTCTTCTTGCCGCTACTAGTCTTTTCTTGTTTCGGCGGCATTGTAGGGTGAAGCGGCCCGGACCGACCTTACACGTACGCTTACGTGAGACAGGTTCCACCGACTGACATGCACTAGATGCATAAGGTGGCTAGCGGGTGTCTGTCTCTCCTACTTTAGTCGGAACGGATTCGATGAAAAGGGTCCTTATGAAGGGTAAATAGAAATTGGCAAATCACGTTGTGGTCATACGTAGGTAAGAAAACATTCTTGCTAGAAACCTACAAACCACGTAAAAAAACTTGCAACAACAATTAGAGGACGTCTAACTTGTTTTTGCAGCAAGTGCTATGTGATGTGATATGGCCAGAAGATGTGATGAATGATATATGTGATGTATGAGATTGATCATATTCTTGTAATAGGAATCACGACTTGCATGTCGATGAGTATGACAACCGGCAGGAGCCATAGGAGTTGTCTTTATTATTTTGCATGACCTGCGTGTCATTGAATAACGCCATGTAAATTACTTTACTTTGTTGCTAAACGCGTTAGCCATAGAAGTAGAAGTAATCGTTGGCGTGACGACTTCATGAAGACACAATGATGGAGATCATGATGATGGAGATCATGGTGTCATGCCGGTGACGAAGATGATCATGGTGCCCCGAAGATGGAGATCAAAGGAGCATGATGATATTGGCCATATCATGTCACTATTTGATTGCATGTGATGTTTATCATGTTTTTGCATCTTATTTGCTTAGAACGACGGTAGTAAGTAAGATGATCCCTTATAATAATTTCAAGAAAGTGTTCACCCTAACTGTGCACCGTTGCGAAGGTTCGTTGTTTCGAAGCACCACGTGATGATCGGGTGTGATAGATTCTAACGTTCGAATACAACGGGTGTTGACGAGCCTAGCATGTACAGACATGGCCTCGGAACACACGCAATACACTTAGGTTGACTTGATGAGCCTAGCATGTACAGACATGGCCTCGGAACACGGAGGACCGAAAGGTCGAGCATGAGTCGTATAGAAGATACGATCAACATGGAGATGTTCACCGATCTTGACTAGTCCGTCTCACGTGATGATCGGACACGGCCTAGTTAAACTCGGATCATGTTTCACTTAGATGACTAGAGGGATGTCTATCTGAGTGGGAGTTCATAATCAGATGAACTTCATTATCATGAACATAGTCAAAAAGGTATTTGCAAATTATGTCATAGCTTGCGCTTTAGTTCTACTGGTTAAGATATGTTCCTAGAGAAAATTTAGTTGAAAGTTGGTAGTAGCAATTATGCGGACTGGGTCCGTAAACTGAGGATTGTCCTCATTGCTGCACAGAAGGCTTATGTCCTTAATGCACCGCTCGGTGTGCTGAACCTCAGCGTCGTCTGTAGATGTTACGAAACATCTGACATACACGTTTTGATGACTACGTGATAGTTCAGTATGGTTTAGAATTGTGGCACCAAAGACGTTTTTGAAACGTCGCAGAACATGTGAGATGTTCCGAAGACTGAAATTGGGATTTCAGACTAGTGCCCACGTCAAGAGGTATGAGACCTCTGACAAGTTTCTTAAGCCTGCAAACTAAGGGAGAAAAGCTCAATCGTTGAGCATGTGCTCAGATTGTCTGAGTGCCACAATCGCTTGAATCAAGTGGGAGTTAATCTCCCAGATGAGATAGTGATAGTTCTCCATAGTCACTGCCACCAAGCTAGTAGAGCTTCGTGATGAAGGATAGTTATGATGATCCTTGAGCTATTCGCGATGTTTGACACCGCGAGAGTAGAAATCAAGAAGGAGCATCAATTGTTGATGGTTAGTAAAACCACTAGTTTAAGAAGGGCAAGGGCAAAAGGGATACTTCATGAAACAACAAGTCGTTTGCTGCTCTAGTGAAGAATCCCAAGGTTGAACCCAAACCCGAGACTAAGTGCTTCTGTAATGAGAGGAACGGTCACTGAAGCAGTACTACCCTAGATACTTGGTAGATGAGAAGGCAGGCAAGGTCGACAGAAGTATATTGGATATACGTTGTATGAATGTGTACTTTACTAGTACTCCTAGCAGCACTAGGGTATTAGATACCGGTTCGGTTGCTAAGTGTTAGTAACTCGAAATAAAAGCTGCGGAATAAATGGAGACTAGCTAAAGGTGAGATGACGATATGTGTTGGAAGTGTTTCCAAGGTTGATGTGATCAAGCATCGCATGCTCCCTCTACCATCGAGATTTGGTGTTTGCGTTGAACATGATTGGATTATGTTTACCGCAAAACGGTTATTCATTTAAGGAGAATAATGGTTACTCTGTTTATTTGAATAATACCTTCAATGGTCTTGCACCTAAAATGAATCTCGATCGTAGTGATACACATGTTCATGCCAAAAGATATAAGATAGTAATGATAGTACCACATACTTGTGGCACTGCCACTTGAGTCATATTGGTGTAGAACGCATGAAGAAGCTCCATGTAGATGGACCTTTGGACTCACTCGTTTTGAAAAGATTGAGACATGCGAACCATGTCTATTGGTATATATGCATGAAGAAACTCCATGCAGATGGATCGTTTGGACTCACTTGATTTTGAATCACTTGAGACATGCAAATCATACCACATGGGCAAGATGACTGAAAGTCCTCGTTTTCAGTAAGATGGAACAAGAGAGCAACTTATTGGAAGTAATACATTTTGATGTATGCAGTCCAATGAGTGCTGAGGCATGCAGTGGATATCGTTATGTTCTTACTTCACAGATGATTTGAGTAGATGCTGAGTGTATTTACTTGATGAAACACTAGTCTGAATTATTGAAAGGTTCAAGTAATTTCAGAGTGAAGTTGAAGATCGTCGTGACAAGAGGATAAAATGTCTGTGATATGATCATAGAGATGAGTATCTGAGATACGAGTTTGGCACACAATTGAGACATTGTGGAAAGTGTTTCACAATTAATACCGCCTGGAACACCATAGTGTGATGGTGTGTCCGAACATCATAACTGCACCCTATTGGATATGGTGCATACCATGATGTTTCTTATCGAATTACCACTATCGTTTATGGGTTAGGCATTAGAGACAACCGCATTCACTTTAAAAGGGGCACCACGCAATTCCGTTGAGACGACACCGTTTAGAGAAACCTAAGTTGTCGTTTCTTAAAAGTTTGGGGCTGCGATGCTTATGTGAAAAAGTTTCAGGCTGATAAGCTCGAACCCAAAGCGGATAAATGCATCTTCATAGAATACCCAAAACAGTTGGGTATACCTCCTATTTCAGATCTGGAAGCAAAAGTAATTGCTTCTAGAAACGAGTCCTTTCTCGAGGAAAAGTTTCTCTCGAAAGAATTGAGTGGGAGGATGGTGGAGACTTGATAAGGTTATTGAACCGTCGCTTCAACTAGTGTGTAGCAGGGCACAGGAAGTTGTTCCTGTGGCACCTACACCAATTGAAGTGGAAGCTTATGATAGTGATCATGAAACTTCGGATCAAGTCACTACCAAACCTCGTAGGACGACGAGGATGCGCACTACTTCAGAGTAATGCGTGATCCTGTCTTGGAAGTCATGTTGCTAGACAACAATGAACCTACGAGCTATGGAGAAGCGATGGTGGGCCCATATTCCGACGAATGGCTCGAGGCCATGAAATCCGAGATAGAATCCATGTATCAGAACAAAGCATGGACTTTGGTGAACTTGCCCGATGATCGGCAAGCCATTGAGATAAATGGATCTTTAAGAAGAAGACGGACATGGACGGTAATGTTACCGTCTATGAAGCTCGACTTGTGGCAAAGAGTATTTTCACAAGTTCAAGGAGTTGACTACGATGAGTTTTTCTCATCCGTAGCGATGCTTAGGTCCGTCGGAATCATGTTAGCATTAGCTGCATTTATGAAATCTGGCAGATGGATGTCAAAACAAGTTTCCTTACCAGTTTTCGTAAGGAAAGGTTGTATGTGATACAATCAGAAAGGTTTTGTCGATCCTAAGGATGCTAAAAGGTATGCTAGCTCCAGCGATCCTTCCATGGATTAGAGCAAGCATCTCGGAGTCAGAATATACGCTTTGATGGAGTGATCAAAGTTTTTGGGTTTATACAAAGTTTGTTAGAAACTTGTATTTACAATAAAGTGAGTGGGAGCGCTACAACATTTCTGATAAGTATATGTGAATGACATATTGTTGATCCGAAATGATGTAAAATTTCTGGAAAGCATAAAGGGTTGTTTGAAAGGAGTTTTTCAAAGGAAGACCTGGATAAAGCTGCTTACATATTGGGCATCAAGATCCATAGAGATAGATCAAGACGCCTGATGATACTTTCAAAAGACAGCACACCTTGACATGATTTTGAAAGAGTTCAAAATAGATCAGCAAAGAAGGAGTTCTTGGCTGTGTTACAAGGTGTGAGTATTGAGTAAGACTCAAGACCTGACCACAGCAGAAGATAGAGAAAGGACGAAGGTCGTCCCCTATGCTTTAGACGTAGGCTCTATAGTATGCTATGCTGTGTACCGCACATGTAGTGTGCCTTGCCATGAGTTGGTCAAGAGGGTACAATGGTGATCCGGGAAAGGATCTCATGACAGCGGTCGAACTTATCCTTAGTACCTAGTGGATTAAGGAATTTTCTCGATTATGGAGGTGGAAAGGAGTTCGTCGTAAAGGGTTACGTCGATGCGAACTTTGACACTAATCCGGATGACTCTGAGTAGTAAACCGGATTCGTATAGTAGAGCAATTATTTGAAATGGCTCCAAATAGCGCGTGGTAGCATCCACAAGATGACATAGATATTCGTAAAGCACACGGTTCTGAAAGGTTCAGACCCGTTGACTAATAACCTCTCTCACAAGCATAACATGATCAAACCAGAACACATTGAGTGTTAATCACATAGTGATGTGAACTAGATTGTTGACTCTAGTAAACTCTTTAGATGTTGGTCACATGGTGATGTGACCAGTGAGTGTTAATCACATGGTGATGTGAACTAGATTATTGACTCTAGTGCAAGTGGGAGACTGTTGGAAATATGCCCTAGAGGCAATAATAAATTGGTTATTATTATATTTCCTTATTCATGATAATCGTTTATTATCCATGCTAGAATTGTATTGATAGGAAACTCAGATACATGTGTGGATACATAGACAACACCATGTCCCTAGTAAGCCTCTAGTTGACTAGCTCGTTGATCAATAGATGGTTACGGTTTCCTGACCATGGACATTGGATGTCGTTGATAACGGGATCACATCATTAGGAGAATGATGTGATGGACAAGACCCAATCCTAAGCATAGCATAAAAGATCGTGTAGTTTCGTTTGCTAGAGCTTTTCCAATGTCAAGTACCTTTCCTTAGACCATGAGATCGTGCAACTCCCGGATACCGTAGGAGTGCTTTGGGTGTGCCAAACGTCACAACGTAACTGGGTGACTATAAAGGTGCACTACGGGTATCTCCGAAAGTGTCTGTTGGGTTGGCACGGATCAAGACTGGGATTTGTCACTCCGTGTGACGGAGAGGTATCTCTGGGCCCACTCGGTAATGCATCATCATAATGAGCTCAATGTGACTAAGGCGTTAGTCACGGGATCATGCATTGCGGTACGAGTAAAGAGACTTGCCGGTAACGAGATTGAACAAGGTATTGGGATACCGACGATCGAATCTCGGGCAAGTAACATACCGTTTGACAAAGGGAATTGCATACGGGATTGATTGAATCCTCGACACCGTGGTTCATCCGATGAGATCATCGTGGAACATGTGGGAGCCAACATGGGTATCCAGATCCCGCTGTTGGTTATTGACCGGAGAGGCGTCTCGGTCATGTCTGCATGTCTCCCGAACCCGTAGGGTCTACACACTTAAGGTTCGGTGACGCTAGGGTTGTAGAGATATATGTATGCGGAAACCCGAAAGTTGTTCAGAGTCCCGGATGAGATCCCGGACGTCACGAGAGGTTCCGGAATGGTCCGGAGGTGAAGAATTATATATAGGAAGTCAAGTTTCGGCCACCGGGAAAGTTTCGGGGGTTACCGGTATTGTACCGGGACCACCAGAAGGGTCCCGGGGGTCCACCGGGTGGGGCCACCTATCCCGGAGGGCCCCATGGGCTGAAATTGGAAGGGAACCAGCCCCTAGTGGGCTGGGCGCCCCCCCCATGGGCCTCCCCCCATGCGCCTAGGGTTGGGAACCCTAGGGTGGGGGGCTTTCCCCTTGCCTTGGGGGGCAAGGCACCCCTTTCCACCCCTTGGCCGCCGCCCCCCCCAACCCTAGATGGGTTTTGGTCGCCCCCCTCCCAAGGGGGCCTATATAAAGGGGGGAGGGCAGCAACCTACAGCCTTGGGCGCCTCCCTCCTCCCCTGCAACACCTCTCTCTCTCGCAGAAGCTTGGCGAAGCCCTGCCGGAGACCCGCTACATCCACCACCACGCCGTCGTGCTGCTGGATCTCCATCAACCTCTCCTCCCCCCTTGCTGGATCAAGAAGGAGGAGACATCTCTGCACCGTACGTGTGTTGAACGCGGAGGTGCCGTCCGTTCGGCACTCGGTCATCGGTGATTTGGATCACGGCGAGTACGACTCCGTCATCCACGTTCATTGGAACGCTTCCGCTCGCGATCTACAAGGGTATGTAGATGCACTCCCTTCCCCTCGTTGCTAGTAGACTCCATAGATGCATCTTGGTGAGCGTAGGAAAATTTTAAATTATGCTACGATTCCCAACATATGCAACTCCCGTTTACCGGAGGAACACTTTGTGTGCTACCAAACGTCACAACGTAACTGGGTGATTATAAAGGTGCTCTACAGGTGTCTCCAAAGGTACTTGTTGGGTTGGCGTATTTCGAGATTAGGATTTGTCACTCCGATTGTCGGAGAGGTATCTCTGGGCCCACTCGGTAATGCACATCACTATAAGCCTTGCAAGCATTGTAACTAATGAGTTAGTTGCGGGATGATGTATTACGGAACGAGTAAAGAGACTTGGCGGTAACGAGATTGAACTAGGTATTGAGATACCGACGATCGAATCTCGGGTAAGTAACATACCGATGACAAAGGGAACAACGTATGTTGTTATGCGGTCTGACCGATAAAGATCTTCGTAGAATATGTGGGAGCCAATATGAGCATCCAGGTTCCGCTATTGGTTATTGATCGGAGAGGTGTCTCGGTCATGTCTACATAGTTCTCGAACCCGTAGGGTCCGCACGCTTAACGTTACGATGACGGTTATATTATGAGTTTATGTGTTTTGATGTACCGAAGGAGTTCGGAGTCTCGGATGAGATCTGGGACTTGACGAGGAGTCCCGAAATGGTCGAGACGTAAAGATCGATATATTGGACGACTATATTCGGACATCGGAAAGGTTCCGAGTGATTCGGGTATTTTTCGGAGTACCGGAGAGTTACGGGAATTCGTATTGGGCCTTAATGGGCCATACGGAAAAGGAGAGAAAGGCCCCAAAGGGTGGCCGCACCCCTCCCCATGGACTAGTCCGAATTGGACTAGGGAGGGGGGGCGCCCCCTTCCTTCTTTCTCCTTCTCCCTTCCCTTCTCCTATTCCAACAAGGAAAGGAGGAGTCCTACTCCCGGTGGGAGTAGGACTCCCCCCTTGGCGCGCCCTCCTCCTTGGCCGGCGGCCTCCCCCTTGCTCCTTTATATACGGGGGCAGGGGGGCACCCCATAGACACAATTGATCATTGATCTCTTAGCCGTGTGCGGTGCCCCCCTCCACCATATTACACCTCGATAATATCGTAGCGGTGCTTAGGCGAAGCCCTGCGTCGGTAGAACATCATCATCGTCACCACGCCGTCGTGCTGATGAAAGTCTCCCTCAACACTCGGCTGGATCGGAGTTCGAGGGACGTCATCGAGCTGAACGTGTGCTGAACTCGGAGGTGCCGTGCGTTCGGTACTTGATCGGTCGGATCGTGAAGACGTACGACTACATCAACCGCGTTGTGTTAACGCTTCCGCTTTCGGTCTACGAGGGTACGTGGACCATGATCTTGCGTGTGCGTAGGAATTTTTTTGAAATTACTACGTTTCCCAACAGTGGCATCCGAGCCTGGTTTTATGCGTAGATGTCAGATGCACGAGTAGAACACAAGTGAGTTGTGGGCGATATAAGTCATACTGCTTACCAGCATGTCATATTTTGGTTCAGCAGTATTGTGAGATGAAGCGGCCCGGACCGACATTACACGTACGCTTACGCGAGACTGGTTTCACCGTTGCGAGCACTCGTTGCTTAAAGGTGACTGGCGGGTGTCTGTCTCTCTCACTTTAGTTGAACCGAGTGTGGCTACACCCGGTCCTTGCGAAGGTTAAAACAGCACCAACTTGACAAACTATCGTTGTGGTTTTGATGCGTAGGTAAGAACGGTTCTTGCTAAGCCCGTAGCAGCCACGTAAAACTTGCAACAACAAAGTAGAGGTCGTCTAACTTGTTTTTGCAGGGCATGTTGTGATGTGATATGGTCAAGACATGATGCTATATTTTATTGTATGAGATGATCATGTTTTGTAACCGAGTTATCGGCAACTGGCAGGAGCCATATGGTTGTCGCTTTATTGTATGCAATGCAATCGCCAAGTAATTGTTTTACTTTATCACTAAGCGGTAGCGATAGTCGTAAAAGCAATAGTTGGCGAGACGACAACGATGCTACGATGGAGATCAAGGTGTCGCGCCGGTGACGATGGTGATCATGACGGTGCTTCGGAGATGGAGATCACAAGCACAATATAATGATGGCCATATCATATCACTTATATTTGATTGCATGTGATGTTTATCTTTTATGCATCTTATCTTGCTTTGATTGACGGTAGCATTATAAGATGATCTCTCACTAAATTTCAAGATAAAAGTGTTCTCCCTGAGTATGCACCGTTGCCAAAGTTCGTCGTGCCCAGACACCACGTGATGATCGGGTGTGATAAGCTCTATGTCCATCTACAACGGGTGCAAGCCAGTTTTGCACACGCAGAATACTCAGGTTAAACTTGACGAGCCTAGCATATGCAGATATGGCCTCGGAACACTGAGACCGAATGAGCGTGAATCATATAGTAGATATGATCAACATAGTGATGTTCACCATTGAAAGCTACTCCATTTCACGTGATGATCGGTTATGGTTTAGTTGATATGGATCACGTGATCACTTAGAGGATTAGAGGGATGTCTATCTAAGTGGGAGTTCTTAAGTAATATGATTAATTGAACTTAAATTTATCATGAACTTAGTCCTGATAGTATTTTGCAAATTATGTTGTAGATCAATAGCTCGCGTTGTTGCTTCCCTGTGTTTATTTTTGATATGTTCCTAGAGAAAATTATGTTGAAAGATGTTAGTAGCAAAGATGCGGATTGGATCCGTGATCTGAGGATTATCCTCATTGCTGCACAGAAAAATTATGTCCTTGATGCACCGCTAGGTGACAGACCTATTGCAGGAGCAGATGCAGACGTTATGAACGTTTGGCTAGCTCAATATGATGACTAGTTGATAGTTTAGTGCACCATGCTTAACGGCTTAGAATCGGGACTTCAAAGACGTTTTGAACGTCATGGACCATATGAGATGTTCCAGGAGTTGAAGTTAATATTTCAAGCAAATACCCGAGTTGAGAGATATGAAGTCTCCAACAAGTTCTATAGCTAAAAGATGGAGGAGAATAGCTCAAGCAGTGAGCATGTGCTCAGATTGTCTGGGTACTACAATTGCTTGAATCAAGTGGGAGTTAATCTTCCAGATAAAATAGTGATTGACAGAATTCTCTAGTCACCATCACCAAGTTAGTAGAACTTCGTGATGAACTATAGTATGCAAGGGATGACGAAAGTAATTCCCGAGCTCTTCGTGATGCTGAAATCGACGAAGGTAGAAATCAAGAAAACATCAAGTGTTGATGGTTGACGAGACCACTAGTTTCAAGAAAAGGGCAAAGGGAAGAAGGGGAACTTCAAGAAGAACGGCAAGCAAGTTGCTGCTCAAGTGAAGAAGCCTAAGTCTGGTCCTAAGCCTGAGACTAAGTGCTTCTACTGCAAAGGGACTGGTCACTGGAAGCGGAACTACCCCAACTATTTGGTGGATAAGAAGGATGGCAAAGTGAACAAAGGTATATTGGATATACATGTTATTGATGTGTACTTTACTAGTGTTTATAGCAACCCCTCGGTATTTGATACTGGTTCAGTTGCTAAGAGTAGTAACTCGAAACGGGAGTTGCAGAATAAACAGAGACTAGTAAAAGGCGAGGTGACGATGTGTGTTGGAAGTAGTTCCAAGATTGATATGATCATCATCGCACACTCCCTATACTTTCGGGATTAGTGTTGAAACTAAATAAGTGTTATTTGGTGTTTGCGTTGAGCATGAATATGATTTGATCATGTTTGTTGCAATACGGTTATTCATTTAAATTAGAGAATAATTGTTGTTCTGTTTACATGAATAAAACCTTCTATGGTCATACACCCAATAAAATGGTTTGTTGGATCTCGATCGTAGTGATACACATATTCATAATAATGAAGCCAAAAGATGCAAAGTTAATAATGATAGTGCAACTTATTTGTGGCACTGCCGTTTAGGTCATATTGGTGTAAAGCGCATGAAGAAACTCCATACTGATGGGATTTTGGAATCACTTGATTATGAATCACTTGATGCTTGCGAACCGTGCCTCATGGGCAAGATGACTAAAACGCCGTTCTCCGGAACTATGGAGAGAGCAACAGATTTGTTGGAAATCATACATACAGATGTATGTGGTCCGATGAATATTGAGGCTCGTAGCAGGTATCATTATTTTCTGACCTTCACAGATGATTTGAGCAGATATGGGTATATCTACTTAATGAAACAGAAGTCTGAAACATTTGAAAAGTTCATATAATTTCAGAGTGAAGCGGAAAATCATCGTAACAAGAAAATAAAGTTTCTACGATCTGATCGTGGAGAAGAGTATTTGAGTTATGAGTTTGGCCTTCAATTAAAACAATGTGAAATAGTTTCACTACTCACGCCAACTGGAACACCATGGTGTAATGGTGTGTCCGAACATCGTAACCGTACTTTATTAGATATGGTGCGATATATGATGTCTCTTACCGATCTACCACTATCGTTTTGGGGTTATGCATTAGAGACAGCTGCATTCACATTAAATAGGGTACCATCTAAATCCGTTGAGACGACATCTTATGAACTGTGGTTTGGCAAGAAACCAAAGTTGTCGTTTCTTAAAATTTGGGGTTGCGATGCTTATGTGAAAAGGTTTCATCCTGATAAGCTCAAACCCAAATTGGAGAAATGTGTCTTCATAGGATACCCAAAGGAGACAGTGTTGGAAATATGCCCTAGAGGCAATAATAAATGGTTATTATTATATTTCTTTGTTCATGGTAATTGTCTATTGTTCATGCTATAATTGTATTGTCCAGAAATCGTAATACATGTGTGAATACATAGACCACAACGTGTCCCTAGTAAGCCTCTAGTTGGTAGCTCGTTGATCAACAGATAGTCATGGTTTCCTGACTATGGACATTGGATGTCATTGATAACTGGATCACATCATTAGGAGAATGATGTGATGGACAAGACCCAATCCTAAGCATAGCATAAAAGATCGTGTAGTTTCGTTTGCTAGAGCTTTTCCAATGTCAAGTATCTTTTCCTTAGACCATGAGATCGTGCAACTCCCGGATACCATAGGAGTGCTTTGGGTGTGCCAAACGTCACAACGTAACTGGGTGACTATAAAGGTGCACTACGGGTATCTCCGAAAGTGTCTGTTGGGTTGGCACGGATCGAGACTGGGATTTGTCACTCCGTGTGACGGAGAGGTATCTCTGGGCCCACTCGGTAATGCATCATCATAATGAGCTCAATGTGACTAAGGCGTTAGTCACGGGATCATGCATTGCGGTACGAGTAAAGAGACTTGCCGGTAACGAGATTGAACAAGGTATTGGGATACCGACGATCGAATCTCGGGCAAGTAACTTACCGATTGACAAAGGGAATTGTATACGGGATTGACTGAATCCTCGACATCGTGGTTCATCCGATGAGATCATCGTGGAACATGTGGGAGCCAACATGGGTATCCAGATCCCGCTGTTGGTTATTGACCGGAGAGGCGTCTCGGTCATGTCTGCATGTCTCCCGAACCCGTAGGGTCTACACACTTAAGGTTCGGTGACGCTACAGTTGTAGAGATATGTGTATGCGGAAACCCGAAAGTTGTTCGGAGTCCCGGATGAGATCCCGGACGTCACGAGGAGTTCCGGAATGGTCCGGAGGTGAAGAATTATATATAGGAAGTCCAGTTTCGGCCACCGGGAAAGTTTCGGAGGTTACCGGTATTGTACCGGGACCACCGGAAAGGTCCCGGGGGTCCACCGGGTGGGGCCACCTATCCCGGAGGGCCCCGTGGGCTGAAGTGGGAAGGGAACCAGCCCCTATTGGGCTGGGGCGCCCCCCATGGGCCTCCCCCCTGCGCCTAGGGTTGGAAACCCTAGGGTGGGGGGCGCCCCACTTGGCTTGGGGGGGAAGCCACCCCCCTTCCCCCTTGGCCGCCGCCCCCCCACCCTAGATGGGTCTTGGCCGGCGCCCCCCCCCCTCCCAGGGGGCCTATATAAAGGGGGGGAGGGAGGTCAGCAACTTGACAGCCTTGGGCGCCTCCCTCCTCCCCTGCTACACCTCTCCCTCTCGCAGAAGCTCGGCGAAGCCCTGCCGAGACCCGCTGCATCCACCACCACGCCGTCGTGCTGCTGGATCTCCATCAACCTCTCCTTCCCCCTTGCTGGATCAATAAGGAGGAGACGTCGCTGCACCGTACGTGTGTTGAACGCGGAGGTGCCGTCCGTTCGGCACTCGGTCATCGGTGATTTGAATCACGGAGAGTACGACTCCGTCATCCACGTTCATTGGAACGCTTCCGCTCACGATCTACAAGGGTATGTAGATGCACTCCTTTCCCCTCGTTGCTAGTATACTCCATAGATGCATCTTGGTGAGCGTAGGAAAATTTTAAAATTATGCTACGATTCCCAACAGTGGCATCATGAGCCAGGCCTATGCGTAGTTACTATGCACGATTAGAACACAAAGCAGTTGTGGGCATTGAGTTTGCCAATTCTTCTTGCCGCTACTAGTCTTATCTTGTTTCGGCGGCATTGTAGGATGAAGCGGCCCGGACCGACCTTACACGTACGCTTACGTGAGACTGGTTCCACCGACTGACATGCACTAGTTGCATAAGGTGGCTAGCGGGTGTCTGTCTCTCCTACTTTAGTCGGAACGGATTCGATGAAAAGGGTCCTTATGAAGGGTAAATAGAAATTGGCAAATCACGTTGTGGTCATACGTAGGTAAGAAACGTTCTTGATAGAAACCTACAAACCACGTAAAAACTTGCAACAACAATTAGAGGACGTCTAACTTGTTTTTGCAGCAAGTGCTATGTGATGTGATATGGCCAGAAGATGTGATGAATGATATATGTGATGTATGAGATTGATCATATTCTTGTAATAGGAATCACGACTTGCATGTCGATGAGTATGACAACCGGCAGGAGCCATAGGAGTTGTCTTTATTATTTTGTATGACCTGCGTGTCATTGAATAACGCCATGTAAATTACTTTACTTTGTTGCTAAACGCGTTAGCCATAGAAGTAGAAGTAATCGTTGGCGTGACGACTTCATGAAGACACAATGATGGAGATCATGATGATGGAGATCATGGTGTCATGCCGGTGACGAAGATGATCATGGTGCCCCGAAGATGGAGATCAAAGGAGCATAATGATATTGGCCATATCATGTCACTATTTGATTGCATGTGATGTTTATCATGTTTTTGCATCTTATTTGCTTAGAACGACGGTAGTAAGTAAGATGATCCCTTATGATAATTTCAAGAAAGTGTTCCCCCTAACTGTGCACCGTTGCGAAGGTTCGTTGTTTCGAAGCACCACGTGATGATCGGGTGTGATAGATTCTAACGTTCGAATACAACGGGTGTTGACGAGCCTAGCATGTACAGACATGGCCTCGGAACACACGCAATACACTTAGGTTGACTTGACGAGCCTAGCATGTACAGACATGGCCTCGGAACACGGAGGACCGAAAGGTCGAGCATGAGTCGTATAGAAGATACGATCAACATGGAGATGTTCACCGATCTTGACTAGTCCGTCTCACGTGATGATCGGACACGGCCTAGTTAAACTCGGATCATGTTTCACTTAGATGACTAGAGGGATGTCTATCTGAGTGGGAGTTCATTAAATAATTTGATTAAGATGAACTTAATTATCATGAACTTAGTCTAAAATCTTTACACTATGTCTTGTAGATCAAATGGCCAACGTTGTCCTCAATTTCAACGCGTTCCTAGAGAAAACCAAGCTGAAAGATGATGGCAGCAACTATACGGACTGGGTCCGGAACCTGAGGATCATCCTCATAGTAGCCAAGAAAGATTATGTCTTAGAAGCACCGCTAGGTGAAGCACCAATCCCAGAGAACCAAGACGTTATGAACGCTTGGCAATCACGTGCTGATGATTACTCCCTCGTTCAGTGCGGCATGCTTTACAGCTTAGAACCGGGTCTCCAAAAGCGTTTTGAGAAACATGGAGCATATGAGATGTTCGAGGAGCTGAAAATGGTTTTCCAAGCTCATGCCCGGGTCGAGAGATATGATGTCTCCGACAAGTTCTTCAGCTGTAAAATGGAGGAGAATAGTTCTGTTAGTGAGCACATACTCAGAATGTCTGGGTTGCACAACCGCTTGACTCAGCTGGGAGTTAATCTCCCGGATGACGCGGTCATTGACAGAATCCTCCAGTCGCTTCCACCAAGCTACAAGAGCTTTGTGATGAACTTCAATATGCAGGGGATGGAAAAGACCATTCCTGAGGTATATTCAATGCTGAAATCAGCGGAGGTGGAGATCAGAAAAGAACATCAAGTGTTGATGGTGAATAAAACCACTAAGTTCAAGAAGGGCAAGGGTAAGAAGAACTTCAAGAAGGACGGCAAGGGAGTTGCCGCGCCCGGTAAGCCAGTTACTGGGAAGAAGTCAAAGAATGGACCCAAGCCTGAAACTGAGTGCTTTTATTGCAAGGGAAGTGGTCACTGGAAGCGGAACTGCCCCAAATACTTAGCGGACAAGAAGGCCGGCAACACCAAAGGTATATGTGATATACATGTAATTGATGTGTACCTTACCAGTACTCGTAGTAGCTCCTGGGTATTTGATACCGGTGCGGTTGCTCATATTTGTAACTCAAAACAGGAACTACGGAATAAACGGAGACTGGCGAAGGACGAGGTGACGATGCGCGTCGGGAATGGTTCCAAGGTCGATGTGATCGCCGTCGGCACGCTACCTCTGCATCTACCTACGGGATTAGTTTTAAACCTCAATAATTGTTATTTAGTGCCAGCTTTGAGCATGAACATTGTATCTGGATCTCGTTTAATTCGAGATGGCTACTCATTTAAATCCGAGAATAATGGTTGTTCTATTTATATGAGAGATATGTTTTATGGTCATGCCCCGCTGGTTAATGGTTTATTCTTGATGAATCTCGAACGTGATGTTACACATATTCATAGCGTGAATACCAAAAGATGTAAAGTTGATAACGATAGTCCCACATACTTGTGGCACTGCCGCCTTGGTCACATTGGTGTCAAGCGCATGAAGAAGCTCCATGCAGATGGACTTTTGGAGTCTCTTGATTACGAATCATTTGACACGTGCGAACCATGCCTCATGGGTAAGATGACCAAGACTCCGTTCTCCGGAACAATGGAGCGAGCAACCAACTTATTGGAAA
Source organism: Triticum aestivum (assembly GCF_018294505.1). Taxonomy (NCBI): domain Eukaryota; kingdom Viridiplantae; phylum Streptophyta; class Magnoliopsida; order Poales; family Poaceae; genus Triticum; species Triticum aestivum. Next base: position 55,673,692 of record NC_057811.1, read on the forward strand.
TCATACATACCGATGTGTGCGGTCCAATGAGTGTTGAGGCTCGCGGAGGATATCGTTATGTTCTCACTCTCACTGATGACTTAAGTAGATATGGGTATGTCTACCTAATGAAACACAAGTCTGAAACCTTTGAAAAGTTCAAGGAATTTCAGAGTGAAGTTGAGAATCAACGTGACAGGAAAATAAAATTCTTACGATCAGATCGTGGTGGAGAATATTTAAGTCACGAATTTGGTACACACTTAAGGAAATGTGGAATAGTTTCACAACTCACGCCGCCTGGAACACCTCAGAGAAATGGTGTGTCCGAACGTCGTAATCGCACTCTATTGGATATGGTGCGATCTATGATGTCTCTTACCGATTTACCGCTCTCATTTTGGGGCTATGCTTTAGAGACTGCCGCATTCACTTTAAATAGGGCTCCGTCGAAATCCGTTGAGACGACACCGTATGAATTATGGTTTGGGAAGAAACCTAAGCTGTCGTTTCTAAAAGTTTGGGGATGCGATGCTTATGTCAAGAAACTTCAACCTGAAAAGCTCGAACCCAAGTCGGAGAAATGCGTCTTCATAGGATACCCTAAGGAAACTATTGGGTATACCTTCTACCTCAGATCCGAAGGCAAGATCTTCGTTGCCAAGAACGGGTCCTTTCTGGAGAAGGAGTTTCTCTCGAAAGAATTGAGTGGGAGGAAAGTGGAACTTGATGAGGTGATAGTCACCCCTTCCGAATCGGAAAGTAGCGCAGCGCGGGAAGATGCTCCTGTGGTGCCTACACCGACTGGAGAGGAAGTTAATGATGATGATCATGAAGCTTCGGATCAAGTTACTACTGAACCTCGTAGGTCCACAAGGACACGTTCCGCACCAGAGTGGTACGGCAACCCTGTCCTAGAAATCATGTTGTTAGACAACGGTGAACCTTCGAACTATGAAGAAGCGATGGCGGGCCCGGATTCCGACAAATGGCTAGAAGCCATGAAATCCGAGATAGGATCCATGTATGAAAACGAAGTATGGACTTTGACTGACTTGCCCGATGATCGGCGAGCCATAGAAAACAAATGGATCTTTAAGAAGAAGACGGACGCGGATGGTAATGTGACCATCTACAAAGCTCGACTTGTCGCTAAGGGTTATCGACAAGTTCAAGGGGTTGACTACGATGAGACTTTCTCACCCGTAGCGAAGCTGAAGTCCGTCCGAATCATGTTAGCAATTGCCGCATACTATGATTATGAGATATGGCAGATGGACGTCAAAACGGCATTCCTTAACGGCTTCCTTAAGGAAGAGTTGTATATGATGCAGCCGGAAGGTTTTGTCGATCCTAAGAATGCTAACAAAGTATGCAAGCTCCAGCGCTCAATCTATGGGCTGGTGCAAGCATCTCGGAGTTGGAACATTCGCTTTGATGAGATGATCAAAGCGTTTGGGTTTACACAGACTTATGGAGAAGCCTGTGTTTACAAGAAAGTGAGTGGGAGCTCTGTAGCATTTCTCTTATTATATGTGGATGACATATTATTGATGGGAAATGATATAGAATTCTTGGAAAGTATAAAGGCCTATTTGAATAAGTGTTTTTCAATGAAGGACCTTGGAGAAGCTGCTTATATATTAGGCATCAAGATCTATAGAGATAGATCAAGACGCCTCATTGGTCTTTCACAAAGTACATACCTTGACAAGATATTGAAGAAGTTCAATATGGATCAGTCCAAGAAGGGGTTCTTGCCTGTATTGCAAGGTGTGCAATTGAGCACGGCTCAATGCCCGACCACGGCAGAAGATAGAGAAAAGATGAGTGTCATCCCCTATGCCTCGGCCATAGGGTCTATTATGTATGCCATGCTGTGTACCAGACCTGATGTAAACCTTGCCGTAAGTTTGGTAGGAAGGTACCAAAGTAATCCCGGCATGGAACACTGGACAGCGGTCAAGAATATCCTGAAGTACCTGAAAAGGACTAAGGATATGTTTCTCGTTTATGGAGGTGACGAAGAGCTCGTCGTAAAGGGTTACGTCGACGCTAGCTTCGACACAGATCTGGATGACTCGAAGTCACAAACCGGATACGTGTATATTTTGAATGGAGGAGCAGTAAGCTGGTGCAGTTGCAAGCAAAGCGTCGTGGCGGGATCTACATGTGAAGCGGAGTACATGGCAGCCTCGGAGGCAGCACAGGAAGCAGTCTGGATGAAGGAGTTCATTACCGACCTAGGGGTGATTCCCAATGCGTCGGGCCCGATGACTCTCTTCTGTGACAACACTGGAGCTATTGCCCTTGCGAAGGAGCCCAGGTTTCACAGGAAGACCAGGCATATCAAGCGTCGCTTCAACTCCATTCGTGAAAGTGTTCAAAATGGAGACATAGATATTTGTAAAGTACATACGGACCTGAATGTAGCAGATCCGTTGACTAAACCTCTCCCTAGAGCAAAACATGATCAACACCAGGACGCAATGGGTGTTCGATTCATCACAATGTAACTAGATTATTGACTCTAGTGCAAGTGGGAGACTGTTGGAAATATGCCCTAGAGGCAATAATAAATGGTTATTATTATATTTCTTTGTTCATGGTAATTGTCTATTGTTCATGCTATAATTGTATTGTCCGGAAATCGTAATACATGTGTGAATACATAGACCACAACGTGTCCCTAGTAAGCCTCTAGTTGACTAGCTCGTTGATCAACAGATAGTCATGGTTTCCTGACTATGGACATTGGATGTCATTGATAACGGGATCACATCATTAGGAGAATGATGTGATGGACAAGACCCAATCCTAAGCATAGCATAAAAGATCGTGTAGTTTCGTTTGCTAGAGCTTTTCCAATGTCAAGTATCTTTTCCTTAGACCATGAGATCGTGCAACTCCCGGATACCATAGGAGTGCTTTGGGTGTGCCAAACGTCACAACGTAACTGGGTGACTATAAAGGTGCACTACGGGTATCTCCGAAAGTGTCTGTTGGGTTGGCACGGATCGAGACTGGGATTTGTCACTCCGTGTGACGGAGAGGTATCTCTGGGCCCACTCGGTAATGCATCATCATAATGAGCTCAATGTGACTAAGGCGTTAGTCACGGGATCATGCATTGCGGTACGAGTAAAGAGACTTGCCGGTAACGAGATTGAACAAGGTATTGGGATACCGACGATCGAATCTCGGGCAAGTAACATACCGATTGACAAAGGGAATTGTATACGGGATTGACTGAATCCTCGACATCGTGGTTCATCCGATGAGATCATCGTGGAACATGTGGGAGCCAACATGGGTATCCAGATCCCGCTGTTGGTTATTGACCGGAGAGGCGTCTCGGTCATGTCTGCATGTCTCCCGAACCCGTAGGGTCTACACACTTAAGGTTCGGTGACGCTAGGGTTGTAGAGATATGTGTATGCGGAAACCCGAAAGTTGTTCGGAGTCCCGGATGAGATCCCGGACGTCACGAGGAGTTCCGGAATGGTCTGGAGGTGAAGAATTATATATAGGAAATCCAGTTTCGGCCACCGGGAAAGTTTCGGGGGTTACCGGTATTGTACCGGGACCACCGGAAGGGTCCCGGGGGTCCACCGGGTGGGGCCACCTATCCCGGAGGGCCCCGTGGGCTGAAGTGGGTAGGGAACCAGCCCCTAGTGGGCTGGGGAGGCCCCCATGGGCCTCCCCCCTGCGCCTAGGGTTGGAAACCCTAGGGTGGGGGGGTGCCCCACTTGGCTTGGGGGGGAAGCCACCCCCTTCCCCCTTGGCCGCCGCCCCCCACCCTAGATGGGTCTTGGCCGGCGCCCCCCCCCCCCCTCCCAGGGGGCCTATATAAAGGGGGGAGGGATGGCAGCAACTTGACAGCCTTGGGCGCCTCCCTCCTCCCCTGCTACACCTCTCCCTCTCGCAGAAGCTCGGCGAAGCCCTGCCGAGACCCGCTGCATCCACCACCACGCCGTCGTGCTGCTGGATCTCCATCAACCTCTCCTTCCCCCTTGCTGGATCAAGAAGGAGGAGACGTCGCTGCACCGTACGTGTGTTGAACACGGAGGTGCCGTCCGTTCGGCACTCAGTCATCGGTGATTTGAATCACGGCGAGTACGACTCCGTCATCCACGTTCATTGGAACGCTTCCGCTCGCGATCTACAAGGGTATGTAGATTCACTCCTTTCCCCTCGTTGCTAGTATACTCCATAGATGCATCTTGGTGAGCGTAGGAAAATTTTAAAATTATGCTACGATTCCCAACAGACAGTTGGGTACACCTTCTATCACAGATCCGAAGGCAAGACATTCGTTGCTAAGAATGGATCCTTTCTAGAGAAGGAGTTTTCTCTCGAAAGAAGTGAGTGGGAGGAAAGTAGAACTTGATGAGGTAACTGTACCTGCTCCCTTATTGGAAAGTAGTTCATCACAGAAATCTGTTCCTGTGACTCCTACACCAATTAGTGAGGAAGTTAATGATGATGATCATGTAACTTCAGATCAAGTTACTACCAAACCTCGTAGGTAAACCAGAGTGAGATCCACACCAGAGTGGTACGGTAATCCTGTTCTGGAGGTCATGTTATTTGACCATGACGAACCTACGAACTATGAGGAAGCGATGATGAGCCCAGATTCCGCGAAATGGCTTGAGGCCATGAAATCTGAGATGAGATCCATATATGAGAACAAAGTATGGACTTTGATTGACTTGCCCAATGATCGGCAAGCCATTGAGATTAAATGGATCTTCAAGAGGAAGACAGACAGTGATAGTAGTGTTACTGTCTACAAAGCTAGAATTGTCGCAAAAAGGTTTTCGACAAGTTCAAGGTGTTGACTACGATGAGAGTTTCTCACTCGTATCTATGCTTAAGTCTGTCTGAATCATGTTAGCAATTGCCGCATTTTATGAAATATGGCAAATGGATAAACAAAACTGCATTCCTTAATGGATTTATTAAAAAGAAGAGTTGTATATGATGCAACCAGGAGGTTTTGTCAATCCTAAAAGTGCTAACAAAATATGCAAGCTCCAGCGATCCATCTATGGACTGGTGCAAGCATCTCGGAGTTGGAATACACGCTTTGATAAGTTGATCAAAGGATATAGTTTTATACAGACTTGCGGTGAAGCCTGTATTTACAAGAAAGTGAGTGGGAGCACTACAACATTTCTGATAAGTATATGTGAATGACATATTGTTGATCGGAAATAATGTAGAATTATTCTGCAAAGCATAAAGGAGTGTTTGAAAGGAGTTTTTTCAAAGAAAGACCTCGGTGAAGCTGCTTACATATTGAGCATCAAGATCTATAGAGATAGATCAAGACGCTTGATAAGTTTTTTCAATGAGTACATACCTTAACAAAATTTTGAAGTAGTTCAAAATAGAACAGTCAAAGAAAGAGTTCTTGCCTGTGTTACAAGGTGTGAAATTGAGTAAGACTCAAAGCCCGACCACGACAGAAGATAGAAAGAGAATGAAAGTCATTCCCTATGCCTTGCCATAGGTTCTATAAAGTATGTCATGTTGTGTACCAGATCTATTGTATACCCTACACTGATTTTGGCAAGGGAGTACAATAGTGATCTAAGAGTAGATCACTGGACAGCGGTCAAAATTATCCTTAGTGGAATAAGGATATGTTTCTCGATTATGGAAGTGACAAAAGGTTCGTCGTAAAGGGTTACGTCGATGCAAGTTTTGACACTAATCTAGATGACTCTAAGTCTCGGTCTAGATACATATTGAAAGTGGGAGCAATTAGCTAGAGTAGCTCCGTGCAGAGCATTGTAGACATAGAAATTTGCAAAATACTTACGGATCTGAATGTGACAGACCCGTTGACTAAAATTATCTCACAATCAAAACATGATCACACCTTAGTACTCTTTGGGTGTTAATCACATAGCGATGTGAACTAGATTATTGACTCTAGTAAACCCTTTGGGTGTTGGTCACATGACGATGTGAACTATGGGTGTTAATCACATGGTGATGTGAATTATTGATGTTAAATCACATGGCGATGTGAACTAGATTATTGACTCTAGTGCAAGTGGGAGACTGAAGGAAATATGCCCTAGAGGCAATAATAAAGTTATTATTTATTTCCTTATATCATGATAAATGTTTATTATTCATGCTAGAATTGTATTAACCGGAACTATACATGTGTGAATACATAGACAAACAGAGTGTCACTAGTATGCCTCTACTTGACTAGCTCGTTGATCAAAGATGGTTAAGTTTTCCTAGCCATTGACATGAGTTGTCATTTGATTAACGGGATCACATCATTAGGAGAATGATGTGATTGACTTGACCCATTCCGTTAGCTTAGCACTCGATCGTTTAGTATGTTGCTATTGCTTTCTTCATGACTTATACATGTTCCTATGACTATGAGATTATGCAACTCCCGTTTACCGGAGGAACACTTTGTGTGCTACCAAACGTCACAACGTAACTGGGTGATTATAAAGGTGCTCTACAGGTGTCTCCAAAGGTACTTGTTGGGTTGGCGTATTTCGAGATTAGGATTTGTCACTCCGATTGTCGGAGAGGTATCTCTGGGCCCACTCGGTAATGCACATCACTATAAGCCTTGCAAGCATTGTAACTAATGAGTTAGTTGCAGGATGATGTATTACGGAACGAGTAAAGAGACTTGGAGGTAACGAGATTGAACTAGGTATTGAGATACCGACGATCGAATCTCGGGAAAGTAACATACCGATGACAAAGGGAACAACGTATGTTGTTATGCGGTCTGACCGATAAAGATCTTCGTAGAATATGTGGGAGCCAATATGAGCATCCAGGTTCCGCTATTGGTTATTGATCGGAGAGGTGTCTCGGTCATGTCTACATAGTTCTCGAACTCGTAGGGTCCGCACGCTTAACGTTACGATTACGGTTATATTATGAGTTTATGTGTTTTGATGTACCGAAGGAGTTCGGAGTCCCGGATGAGATTAGGGACTTGACGAAGAGTCTCGAAATGGTCGAGACGTAAAGATCGATATATTGGACGACTATATTCGGACATCGGAAAGGTTCCGAGTGATTCGGGTATTTTTCGGAGTACCGGAGAGTTACGGGAATTCGTATTGGGCCTTAATGGGCCATACGGGAAAGGAGAGAAAGGCCCCAAAGGGTGACCGCACCCCTCCCCATGGACTAGTCCGAATTGGACTAGGGAGGGGGGCCCCCCTTCCTTCTTTCTCCTTCTCCCTTCCCTTCTCCTATTCCAACAAGGAAAGGAGGAGTCCTACTCCCGGTGGGAGTAGGACTCCCCCCTTGGCGCGCCCTCCTCCTTGGCCGGCGGCCTCCCCCTTGCTCCTTTATATACGGGGGCAGGGGGCACCCCATAGACACAATTGATCATTGATCTCTTAGCCGTGTGCGGTGCCCCCCTCCACCATATTACACCTCGATAATATTGTAGCGGTGCTTAGGCGAAGCCCTGCGTCGGTAGAACATCATCATCGTCACCACCCCGTCGTGCTAACGAAACTCTCCCTCAACACTCGGCTGGATCGGAGTTCAAGGGACGTCATCGAGCTGAACGTGTGCTGAACTCGGAGGTGCCGTGCGTTCGGTACTTGATCGGTCGGATCGTGAAGACGTACGACTACATCAACCGCGTTGTGTTAACGCTTCCGCTTTCAGTCTACGAGGGTACGTGGACAACACTCTCCCCTCTCGTTGCTATGCATCACCATGATCTTGCGTGTGCGTAGGAAATTTTTTGAAATTACTACGTTTCCCAACAACTAAAGCCCTAACCCTTTAGTCCCGGTTCTTACACAAACCGGGACAGAAGGTCCTCCACGTGGCCGCTGCTGCCAGCCCAGGCAGGGGGGCCTTTGGTCCCGGTTGGTGACACCAACCGGGACCAATAGGCAGGGCCTTTTGTCCCGGTTGGTGACACCAACCGGGACCAATAGGCATCCACGCGTCAGCATTTCAGGGGCTGGGGTTTTTGTTTTTTTTGAAAGGGGGGGAGGTTAGGGGGTTTTGGGGGGTTAATTTAGGTGTTTCATATATTGTGTTAGCTAGCTAATTAATAGAGAGAAGTGTCCTCTCTTATCTCCGTGCTTGGTCGACGCTACGTACTATATACGTATGGAGAGGACTAGACACGCTAGCTAGTAAGCAAATGAAGGAAACAGAAGATCGTCGTGAACATATGCATACAGAGAGAAGTGATATGGACCACCTCTCCTTCTCCGAGAGATTGGTCGAACAACAAGTTCTCGTATATCTATCTGACACTACCGGCTACATACATACAATAATTATCTCTTACAATATAACCTCCTAATTAAATTGTAAGAACACAGGGTCCACATAGTATTCTTCGTTTTCAGCGATCACGTGGTCAAGGAAGAATGCCGCCAATTCCTCTTGAATTGCTCGCATACGATCTGGTGCTAGGAGTTCATCACGCATCCGAAAGATCTAATTTGAAGAAGGGGGTCAATACATATATATATATATATATATATGAATAAATGAAACTCGACACAAATGATGGTAATAAAATAAAATTGTGAATATTATTGCTTAAGCACTTCATATTGTTCGTCAGAGTAGCCCCGCTCACAGGTCGTGTGGCGGATAGACTCGCAAATGTAGTATCCACAGAAATCATTCCCTTGTTCCTGCCACAACCACTTTACAAGAAATAGAGGTCAACCTAACTGATAAGCAAGCATGCTAAATGGTATTGATGAAATTAGCGCTTGAATCACTAGGAGATGTGCGGAACATGCTACTATAGTACTTACTTTCGGGTGTCTAAATTGCAGCTTCTTCGGCAGTCCCGGAGCTTTTGTGGTGAATTTTCTCCAAACCCTGCCAGACAAAGAAAACAATTACTTGATATCGTGAAATGAACAAAGTTGCTGATATGGTGGATAATCATCGATTTAACTTACTTCTCGAGCATTTGAGTCATGTCCGCATAGTCCTGGGGATCTTTTCGTCTCGAGTCTAAGACGGTTACTACTCCCTGCTCAAGCTTAATCTCTAGGAGAATATAGTGGAAGCTGCGCATGCATGCATAAGTCATCAATTACATTACCATAACCTGGACTAATAAGGGAAACCGAATATGCACAAGACAGTAACACTCACTTGAAGTTGTAAGGAAAGAGTATTATATCTTTGTTTTGATTTAATACCAACGATCGTAGCAAGTTGGCCTCGGCTTCTTTGGCATGTTTTTCAACCGTATATGCATCTATGAGATTTGTGTTAATGAACCCAATATCACCGATTTGTCTTTTCTTCAATTCGGCGATCTTCAATCTGCATAATATAGTGAGGATAATTATAAATACATGCAATGAAAGAGCTGACCTATATAGAGAGACTTAATGACAGAAGTAGTACTACTTACAGACAGTAGCAAGTGATCGTTGATTTATCGAGGGCCTTTTGATTGAAAAACTGGAAGAACTCCTCAAATGGAACATTCAGCAGTTCAATTCCAACGAGGTCATGCTCCGGTTTAACTCTCAGCGTTAAAGTATTCATCCCATCAGACTCTCTGCAGGTTTTCATGTACCAATCATGTAATCTTCGCATCATCGTTGTTAGAGATCTTTCATCTTTGACGAGAGGCTTCCCGTAATGGTATTTGTGTTCGTCCACCTCCATGATTTCATAATGTACATCGTCGGGCAGGTAATCTCCAAGATTGCTATAACCGGCCACCATCCTCGGATTATTAGCGACGATGTCTTTTGACACCTTGAGCGGGGGGCACGATTGGTTCGCTTGCTCGCCGTGCTGGGCAATTTTTTTCCCAGCTCGTCGTTCTTTTAACCTTTGATCACTGACAGTACTTCCCGACCGCTCCGCTTCGGCATATGTCTTTGCAAGAATGCGCTCATAGTTGCCTCTCGGCAGAGACTTTGGTGGTTTTGTCAGGGCAGCCAGAGTGCGCTTTGCTTTCACCGGATCTACCTTCTCCTTCGGAGGTGGATGTTTCTTTGCTTTCACCCCTTCAAAGAAGTTTGTCACTTCGGCTCGCACGATCTTCCTGGTTTCCTCCTCGGTCCTCTCGTATGGTAACTTCTCTGGAGTCTTCAGAGAAGGACCGAATCTGTATTGCCTCCCACCTCTGGCAGCTGTACTGCTAGACGCCGGCAGAGCAGACGGAGCGGCTGCGGCTGTCTTCTTTCCTTGCTTACGAGGCGGAGGAGAAGGACTACGACGCGCCGGAGCAGCCGGAGCGGCGGCGGGTCTCTTCCGCCCTTGCTGACGAGGCGGAGAAGGAGGAGGCTGGCTGCTCTGGCGCGCCGGCGCAGGCGGAGAAGGAGGCGGAGTGCCGCCACGCGCCGGAGAAGGAGGCTGAGTGCCCTGATCACTCGCCGGAGGAGGAGGAGGCAGAGTGCCGCCACGCGCCGGAGAAGGAGGCTGAGTGCCCTGATCACTCGCCGGAGGAGGAGGCGGAGGAGGAGGCGGAGTGCCCTTACTCGCTGGAGCCGTCCAGTTCGGAAGGTTGATGAGCTCCTTCGCCATAGGCATGGAGTCTTCAGAGCAGAACCCAGCCGAGTCTCCCCTTCACCGGTAGGGTGGTCAAGCTGGAGGTCCTCAAATCCCTCCGTTATTTCATCCACCATCACACTTGCATATCCTTCTGGAATCGGTCGGCAGTGGTAGGTTGCGCCGGGTTCAGGAGGTAAAACAGAGCCAACAGCCGCCTTGACTTTGAAGTTCTGCCATTGCGCCATAAGGTGGCAATGTTGAGACTCCATGATAGCATCCACGGGGTAGCTAGCAGGAGCCGTCAAGACATGCTCCGGCTGAAGCAGCCTGGTGGAAGCCACGCTGCTTCTCCGTTGAGATGGCGGTGTAGCTTCGGGGGTAGTTTCGGCATGTCGATTGCCGTCTCATTCCTCTAGCGCTTGAACCCTTTTGTGCAGCTTCTGAATTTGGATCTGCTCCACTTTTTTCCTCCTCTCCTGGCTTTTGTAACCGCCCGCGTCCGGAAAACCAGCCTTCCACGGAACGGAGCCTGGCGTGCCTCGTGTCCGTCCAGGGTGCTCAGGATTCCCGAGGGCCATTGTGAGCTCGTCGTTCTCTCTGTCTGGAACGAACGTCCCTTCCTGCGCTGCATCCATATAGTGCTGAAGCCTCTTGACTGGTATTCTCAAAAGCTCGTCCGTCCAAACGCACCTCCCTGATACAGGGTCCAATTTTCCGCCAGCCCCGAAGAACCAAGTCCGGCAACGGTCTAGCTAGTTCATTGTCTGTGGTTCGATCCCTTTATCAAGCAGATCATTCTCAGCCTTGGCCCACTTAGGCCGGGCTTTGAGGTAGCCACCTGACCCCGTGCGATGGTGAAGCTTCTTCTTCATAGCATTCTTCTTGTTTGTCGCTGACATCTTCTTACTCTTTTCCGATGTCTTGTGGGCCACAAATGCGGGCCAGTGATCTCTGATCTTCTCATCCTGGCCGATGAATTCTGGTGTCTCTTCTTTGTCGACAAACATTTTCAGCTCATTCTTCCACCTCCTGAATAGGTCTGCCATCTTCTTAAGAGCATGAGACTTGATTAATTGCTCTTTAACTGGCTTCTCCGGATCCTCCGCTAGCGGTAGGGTGAAATTTGCCTTCAGCTCAGTCCAAAGATCATCTTTCTGCATATCATTGACATAAGACACCTCAGGGTCTTCCTTCTTAGGCTTATACCATTGGTGGATGCTGATCGGGATCTTGTCCCTAACAAGAACCCCGCACTGAGCAGCAAATGCTTCCTTTGTCCGGATGGGTTCAATCGGTTGGCCGTCGCGCGCGATTGCTGTGATCTCAAACCTTTCATCGGAGCGCAACTTTCTCTTCGGGCCTCGTCTCTTTACCGAAGTTGTGCTCGATCCAGAGGGCTAGAAAAAAGAAGTAAGACGAGAGTTAATTAATATGTGTACATACCGAAACAATGAATGCATCAATTAGCTAGTCAGCACAGGCTTAACTAATATATTTACCTGGCCGGACTTTGTTCGGTCACCGGAGCCGTCACCACGGGCTCCTTCTTGCACCAGCATTGGGTCACCGGAGGCATCATAATCATGTCTTTCCTCCTCCACTCTTCGATCGCTGTAGCCTGCTTCTTCACCCTGTTCTTCCAGACCATCATTGTCGTTAAGATACGACAAGATATCACCTCCGGCTAAGATTATGTCCCCCAACACCTCTTCTGCTTGCTCGTCTCGTCCGTGCTCCATTGTTTCTGCAAATATTACAACATGGCAATTATTACACAAACATGACAGCAGGTGGATATATTAGTGCAAACGTAGACCTAGCTTATTCCGGGTTTGGGGTGGCCTCGGCAACGCTTCAAGGGTAGGGGCGCGGCGGGAGGGGGTAGGAGACCGACATCGTTTTTTTCTAGGGTTTGGGTCTCCTCGAGAGTTTTGGTCGAGCGAGAGGGCCGGGGGGTGCTCCCGTGGTATAAGTTATCACGGTCGAGAGGGGGTATAAATATCAACCGTCCATCATGTCGAAGTTATCTCGGAGGGAGTTATATATATCGACAATGACGACATACATACATGGGAAAATAATGTTATCGGGGAGGGGGTATATCGACCCCGCCCCACGTGTTGAAGTTATCGGGAGGGGGTTATATCGACAACGACGACATACGTACATGGGAAAATAATATTATCGGGGAGGGGGTATATCGACCCCCCCTCGTGTTGAAGTTATCTGGAGAGGGGTATATCGACGACGACAGACCCGATAAAACATAAGAAAACAAAGAAGAAATAAAAAGAGGAGAAGAAAAAAGGAATAGAGGAGAAGATCGAACAAAAAAAAGAAGAAAAAAAAGAGGAGAAGAAGAAAGGAATAGAGGAGAGAAGAAGAAAAAAATAGAATTTTTTCTATTTTTTCTTCTTCTCTTCTATTCCTTTCTTCTTCTCCTCTTCTTTTTCTTCTTTTTTCCTCTTCTTATTTATTTCTCCTCTTCTTCCTCTCCTCTTCTTCTCCTTTCTTCCTCTTCTTATTTTCCTTTTTCCTCCCATTCATAAAAAAATGTTCAAATAGAAAATTTTGAAAAAAGTAAAGGTTTTGCCTAATGCATTGTTCATATGAATATAGAAACATTTGCATATTCTACAATAATTAATATCACCAAAAAAATCTATGAACAGAAAAAAATCCTAAGTTTTCTAAAAATCGATCTTTTGCATATATACATGAACATATATATACACAGAGAACATATATACATACATATATACATTTTTATAAAAATGCAAAAAAAAGATCTAAAAAAAGGACATATAAACAGATATACACACAGACATATACTCATACATATACATATAATCAGGAAAAAAACATCATATATATGTGCAGAAAAAACAGGGAGGAAGGGGGCAGTGCCGGCCCTGACCAAAGGATGAGAGGCGACGGCGGCGTGGTCGGGGCAGGGGCAGAGGCGACGGCGGCGTGGTCGGGGCAGGGGCAGAGGTGACGGCGGCGTGGTCGGGGCAGGGGCAGAGGCGACGGCGGCGTGGTCGGGGCAGGGCGAGGCAAAGGCGACGGCGGCGTGGTCGGGGCAGCTAGGGCGACGACGACGTGGTCGGGGCAGGGGCGCGCGGCGTGGTCGGGGCGGGCCACCGGCGGCGTGCTCGGGGAAGGGGCGGCTGCGCGTCGACGAGGCAGGAGAGGGCGTCGACGGGGCGAGCTCGGGCAGCCTGGCGGCGTCGTCGGGGCGGGGGAACTGATGCAGAGATGAATCTGAAAAACACTAAGTGTTTTCTTATATACTCAGAGCATTTGTCCCGGTTCGTGGCACCAACCGGGACCAATGCCCCCCTTTAGTCCCGGTTGGTGCCACCAACCGGGACCAAAGGCCTCTTTTCAGCAGCCCAAAGGGCGGGAAGCGGCGGCCTTTGGTCCCGGTTGGTGGCACCAACTGGGACTAAAGGGGGGCATTGGTCCCGGTTGGTGCCACGAACCGGTACGCATGCCCCCCTTTAGTCCCGGTTGGTGGCACCAACCGGGACCAAAGGCCTTGTGCTGCCCCGCGTCAAAAGTTTAGTCCCACCACGCTAGCTGAGAGAGAGCCGCACCTGTTTATAAGGTGCGGTGCGCCTGAGCTATCGAGCTCCTCTCTAAAGCAGGCTTACGGGCCTAACCTCTCTGTACATGCCTGTGGGCCTACTGGGCCTTCTGCGGGCCTGAATCCTGGCCCATGGATGGGTTTCTAGTCGTATTCAGGCCGTGGTGGCCCAGTAGGTGGCATAATTTTTATTTTTTGCCTTTTTTGCTTTATTTATTTTGTTTTGTTTCTACTTACAACAAAAAACTTATTTATTTTATTTTATTTTGTTTCTAATTACTTATTTATTTTACTTTATGATAATTCTTTTTGCTCGTAAAGTTTCTAACAAAAAAAGTTCTTGCATATTATTGAGTCCCCTCCAAGCGTGCCTTTTCCAGTCAGTCTCCCCTCATACCGCGATTTAGGGAGACCTATCTTCTTAAGGCCAGGAATGAAGTCAACACAAAACCCAATGACATCCTCTGTTTGATGGCCCATGGAGATGCTTCCTTCTGGCCTAGCGCGGTTACGGACATATTTCTTTAGGACTCCCATGAACCTCTCAAAGGGGAACATATTGTGTAGAAATACGGGCCCCAGAATGACAATCTCGTCGACTAGATGAACTAGGACGTGCGTCATGATATTGAAGAAGGATGGTGGGAACACCAGCTCAAAACTGACAAGACATTGCGCCACATCACTCCTTAGCCTTGGTATGATTTCTGGATCGATCACCTTCTGAGAGATTGCATTGAGGAATGCACATAGCTTCACAATGGCTAATCGGACGTTTTCCGGTAGAAGCCCCCTCAATGCAACCGGAAGCAGTTGCGTCATAATCACGTGGCAGTCATGAGACTTTAGGTTCTGGACCTTTTTCTCTGGCATATTTATTATTCCCTTTATATTCGACGAGAAGCCAGTCGGGACCTTCATACTGAGCAGGCATTCAAAGAAGATTTCTTTCTCTTCTTTCGTAAGAGCGTAGCTGGCAGGACCTTCATACTGCTTCGGAGGCATGCCGTCTTTTTCGTGCAAACGTTGCAGGTCCTCCCGTGCCTCAGGTGTATCTTTTGTCTTCCCATACACGCCCAAGAAGCCTAGCAGGTTCACGCAAAGGTTCTTCGTCACGTGCATCACGTCGATTGAAGAGCGGACCTCTAGCTCTTTCCAGTAGGGTAGGTCCCAAAATATAGATTTGTTCTTCCACATGGGTGCGTGTCCCTCAGCGTCATTCGGAACAGCTAGTCCGCCGGGACCCTTTCCAAAGATTACGTGTACATCATTGACCATAGCAAGTACGTGATCACCGGTACGCATGGCGGGCTTCTTCCGGTGATCTGCCTTGCCTTTGAAATGCTTGCCTTTCTTTCGACATTGATGGTTGGTCGGAAGAAATCGACGATGGCCCAGGTACACATTCTTCCTGCATTTGTCCAGGTATATACTTTCAGTGTCATCTAAACAGTGCGTGCATGCGTGGTATCCCTTGTTTGTCTGTCCCGAAAGGTTACTGAGAGCGGGCCAATCGTTGATGGTTACAAACAGCAACGCGTGCAGGTTAAATTCCTCCTGTTTGTGCTCATCCCACGTACGTACACCGTTTCCATTCCACAGCTGTAAAAGTTCTTCAACTAATGGCCTTAGGTACACATCAATGTCGTTGCCGGGTTGCTTAGGGCCTTGGATGAGAACTGGCATCATAATGAACTTCCGCTTCATGCACATCCAAGGAGGAAGGTTATACATACATAGAGTCACGGGCCAGGTGCTGTGATTGCTGCTCTGCTCCCCGAAAGGATTAATGCCATCCGCGCTTAAACCAAACCATACGTTCCTTGGGTCAGCTGCAAATTCAGCCCAGTACTTTCTCTCGATTTTTCTCCACTGCGAGCCGTCAGCGGGTGCTCTCAACTTCCCATCTTTCTTACGGTCCTCACTGTGCCATCGCATCAACTTGGCATGCTCTTCGTTTCTGAACAGACGTTTCAACCGTGGTATTATAGGAGCATACCACATCACCTTCGCAGGAACCCTCTTCCTGGGGGGCTCGCCGTCAACATCACCAGGGTCATCTCGTCTGATCTTATACCGCAATGCACTGCATATCGGGCATGCGTTCAGATCCTTGTACGCACCACGGTAGAGGATGCAGTCATTAGGGCATGCATGTATCTTCTGCACCTCCAATCCTAGAGGGCATATGACCTTCTTTGCTGCGTATGTACTGTCGGGCAATTCGTTATCCTTTGGAAGCTTCTTCTTCAATATTTTCAATAGCTTCTCAAATCCTTTGTCAGGCACAGCATTCTCTGCCTTCCACTGCAGCAATTCCAGTACGGTACCGAGCTTTGTGTTGCCATCTTCGCAATTGGGGTACAACCCTTTTTTGTGATCCTCTAACATGCGATCGAACTTCAGCTTCTCTTTTTGACTTTCGCATTGCGTCCTTGCATCGACAATGACCCGGCGGAGATCATCATCATCGGGCACTGGTTCCTCTTGATTTTCAGCAGCTTCCCCCCTTGCAGCATCATTGGGCACATCGTCTAGTTCCTCTTGATCTTCAGCAGCTTCCCCCATTGCAGCATCATCGTATTCAGGGGGCACATAGTTGTCATCGTCCTCTTCTTCTTCGTCGTCTTCCATCATAACCCCTATTTCTCCGTGCCTCGTCCAAACATTATAGTGTGGCATGAAACCCTTGTAAAGCAGGTGGGTGTGAAGGATTTTCCGGTCAGAGTAAGACTTCGTATTCCCACATGTAGGGCATGGACAACACATAAAACCATTCTGCTTATTTGCCTCAGCCACTTCGAGAAAATCATGCACGCCCTTAATGTACTCAGAGGTGTGTCTATCACCGTACATCCATTGCCGGTTCATCTGCGTGCATTATATATAATTAAGTGTGTCAAAAACCATTACAGAACATCATGAATAGATAATTAAGTGACCAAATTAATAGAAGTTCATCATCACATTAAAACCAAAGTACATACATAGTTCTCATCTAACAACATATATATAGCTCTCCAGAGCATCTAATTAATTAAACCATACATTGAAACTATGTAAAACATTTCAATGCGAAAACAAATGCGATCATAATCGCAACCAAGGTAACAATTGATCCAACGGCATAATGATACCAAGCCTCGGTATGAATGGCATATTTTCTAATCTTTCTAATCTTCAAGCGCATTGCATCCATCTTGATCTTGTGATCATCGACGACATCCGCAACATGCAACTCCAGTATCATCTTCTCCTCCTCAATTTTTTTTATTTTTTCCTTCAAGTAATTGTTTTCTTCTTCAACTAAATTTAACCTCTCGACAATAGGGTCGGTTGGAATTTCCGGTTCATCCACCTCCTAGATAAATAAAATATATGTCACGTTGGTCGGCATATTTGTCATAAACAATAAATGAACCAAATAGTTATAAAAAGATAATATATACCACATCCGAATCATAGACAGGACGAGGGCCGACGGGGGCGGATACCAAAACCATCGCACTATGTAATAAGAAGGAATAATAAAAGTAACAAAATTAGACAAGTATCTATCTAAAGTAAGAATATTTTTTTTCTTTCACAAAGAAGATAAGAACAAGAGGCTCACCACGGTGGTGCTGGCGACGAGATCGGCGCGGGCGATCGACGGCGGTGAAGACGGGGACGGGACGTGACGGACGCTAAATCTAGACAAATCTCGGGGAAAATGGAGCTCGGAGGTTGAGTTTCGAGAGGAGAAAGATTAACTAGTGTGGCTCATACATTTCATCGAACACCTCATGTGCATAGGAGGTGAGCTAGAGCACCCAAATGCCCTCCCCTCGCCGGCCAGAAAAAACAGAGCACTGTGGAGTGCTCTGCTGTGGCGATGGGGTATATATAGGAAACACATTGGTCCCGGTTCGTGGCACCAACCGGGACTAAAGGGGGGGCATTGGTCCCGGTTGGTGCCATGAACCGGTACGCATGCCCCCCTTTACTCCCGGTTGGTGGCACCAACCGGGACCAAAGGCCTTGTGCTGCCCCGCGTCAAAATTTTAGTCCCACCTCGCTAGTTGAGAGAGCTCGAGAGTGGTTTATAAGCGCTGTTGCGCCCACCCTCTTGAGCTCCTCTCAACTGCAGGCTTTCGGGCCTAACCGTTCTCTTTGCCTGTGGGGCCTACTGGGCCTTCTGCGGGCCTGAATCCTGGCCCATGGATGGGTTTCAAGTCGTATCCAGGACGTGGTGGCCCAGTAGGTGGCATAATTTTTTTCCCTGTTTTTTGTTTTCTCTTTTGCTTTATTTATTTTGTTTTGTTTCTACTTACAACAAAAAACTTATTTATTTTATTCCATTTTGTTTCTAATTATTTATGTATTTTACTTTATTTCTTTTGCTTTATTTATTTTATTAACGTTTATTTATTTTATTTACTATAGTTTATTTTATTTAATTTTATTAAGGTTTATTTATTTTTATTTAGTTTATTAAGGTTTACTTATTTTATTTACTATAAAAAATGAACATAGATGCGCCTATAGAGAAAATTCAACCTAAATTCATAATAAATTTCTATGAAATTCAAAGAAATTTACTCTGAATTTAGGTCAAATTCCCTGTATAAGGGCATCTATTTTCACTTTGAGAGGAGCTCAACAAGGCAGAGAGGGACGGGCTTATAAACTGGTGTGAGCGCCCTTCGGTTGGCGAGGTGGGACTAAACTCTGACCGCAACTAGGACCAACCCTTTAGTCCTAGTTTGTGGTATGAATCGGGACTAAAGGGTGAGCCTCTGGTCCCGGTTCAAGCCACCAACCGGGACCAATGGTGGTGGGCCAGGAGCGAGGCCCATTGGTCCCAGTTTGTCCCACCAACCGGGACCAAAGGGGCCGGACGAACCGGGACCAATGCCCCCACGAGGCCCGGCAGGCCCCTGGCCGCACGAACCGGGACCAATGCTCACATTAGTCCCGGTTCGTGACTGAACCGGGACTAATGTGAATATTGCCCTGTGACCAAAGCCCAGTTTTCTACTAGTGAAACTGGTCAGGTGGGTGGCTTGGTGCCTCACCTAGTGGATGGAGGTGTGTCCATCTTACAGTACGCTGATGATACTATCATCTTTATGGAGCATGACTTGGTAAAAGCAAGAAATATGAAGTTGGTGTTATGCTTATTTGAGCAATTGACCGGGTTAAAGATTAACTTCCACAAAAGCGAATTGTTCTGTTTTGAAAGAGCCAATGAGGAACAAGAGGCTTATAGGCAATTGTTTGAGTGCGAATTGGGGACTCTACCTTTTACATATCTAGGTATACCAATCCACCATCGTAAGCTAACAAACAGAGAATGGAAGTGCATCGAGGATCGATTTGAGAAGAAACTGAGTTGCTGGAAGGGTAAGCTCATGTCATACGGAGGCCGACTAATTCTCATTAATTCGGTTCTCACGAGTATGCCTATGTTTCTTCTGTATTTCTTTGAGGTTCCAGTTGGAGTTAGGAAAAGACTGGACTTTTATCAATCTCGGTTCTTCTGGCAAAGCGATGAACTAAAACGAAAATACAGGCTTGCCAAATGGGATATTATTTGCAGACCGAAAGACCAAGGGGGTCTTGGCATTGAAAATCTTGAGATCAAGAACATATGTCTTCTCAGCAAGTGGATGTCTAAGTTATCTGTAGAGACTGAAGCCACATGGGCACAGATTCTCCATAGTAAGTATCTTCATTCCAAATCTTTGTCCCAAGTGACAGTAAGGCCGACGGATTCGCCTTTCTGGAAAGGGTTGATGCGAGTCAAATCAGCTTTTTTCAATAGGACAAAGTTTATAGTCGGAAATGGTACCGACACGTCTTTCTGGGAGGATACTTGGCTAGGAGAGACACCCCTCGCGCTGCAATATCCGACTCTTTATAATATTGTTCAATGACGCGACACGTCTGTGGCAACAGTATTTCAGTCCATCCCCCTTAATATTCAATTCGGGAGAACGCTAGCCGGCAACCGTTGGGAAGCTTGGCTCCACTTAGTGCGTCGACTGATGGAGGTCCAGTTATTTCAACAACCCGATCAGTTGTGCTGGAAGCTTACTAGGACTGGGGAATTCACAGTTAAATCGATGTATCTCGATGTTATCAACTCTAGCTCCATTCCTAGTTCCAAGCATGTTTGGAAAGTCAAAGTTCCTTTGAAAATTAAAGTGTTTATGTGGTTTGTTCATAAACAAGTCATCTTGACCAAGGACAATCTGGCAAAGCGCAACTGGACAGGACCTACTAGGTGTAGTTTTTGTGATCGGGATGAAACTATCAAACACCTTTTTCTTGACTGCCCGCTGGCAAAAGTGCTATGTGTTGGAAATATGCCCTAGAGGCAATAATAAATGGTTATTATTATATTTCTTTGTTCATGGTAATTGTCTATTATTCATGCTATAATTGTATTGTCCGGAAATCGTAATACATGTGTAAATACATAGACCACAACATGTCCCTAGTAAGCCTCTAGTTGACTAGCTCGTTGATCAACAGATAGTCATGGTTTCCTAACTATGGACATTGGATGTCATTGATAACGGGATCACATCATTAGGAGAATGATGTGATGGACAAGACCCAATCCTAAGCATAGCATAAAAGATCGTGTAGTTTCGTTTGCTAGAGCTTTTCCAATGTCAAGTATCTTTTCCTTAGACCATGAGATCGTGCAACTCCCGGATACCGTAAGAGTGCTTTGGGTGTGCCAAACGTCACAACGTAACTGGGTGACTATAAAGGTGCACTACGGGTATCTCCGAAAGTATCTGTTGGGTTGGCACGGATCGAGACTGGGATTTGTCACTCCGTATGACGGAGAGGTATCTCTGGGCCCACTCGGTAATGCATCATCATAATGAGCTCAATGTGACTAAGGCGTTAGTCACGGGATCATGCATTGCGGTACGAGTAAAGAGACTTGCCGGTAACGAGATTGAACAAGGTATTGGGATACCGACGATCGAATCTCGGGCAAGTAACATACCGATTGACAAAGGGAATTGCATACGGGATTGATTGAATCCTCGACACCGTGGTTCATCCGATGAGATCATCGTGGAACATGTGGGAGCCAACATGGGTATCCAGATCCCGCTGTTGGTTATTGACTGGAGAGGCGTCTCGGTCATGTCTGCATGTCTCCCGAACCCGTAGGGTCTACACACTTAAGGTTCGGTGACGCTAGGGTTGTAGAGATATGTGTATGCGGAAACCCGAAAGTTGTTCGAAGTCCCGGATGAGATCCCGGACGTCACGAGGAGTTCCAGAATGGTCCGGAGGTAAAGAATTATATATAGGAAGTCAAGTTTCGGCCACCGGGAAAGTTTCGGGGGTTACCGGTATTGTACCGGGACCACCGGAAGGGTCCCGGGGGTCCACCGGGTGGGGCCACCTATCCCGGAGGGCCCCGTGGGCTGAAGTGGGAAGGGAACCAGCCCCTAGTGGGCTGGGCGCCCCCCCATGGGCCTCCCCCCTGCGCCTAGGGTTGGGAACCCTAGGGTGAGGGGCTTCCCACTTGCCTTGGGGGGCAAGGCACCCCCCTGGCCGGCGCCCCCCCCACCCTAGATGGGTTCTGGCCGGCGCCCCCCCCCCTCCCAGGGGCCTATATAAAGGGGGGAGGGAGGGCAGCAACAACACAGCCTTGGGCGCCTCCCTCTCCCCCTGCAACACCTCTCTCTCTCTCGTATATGCTCGGCGAAGCCCTGCCGGCATCCCGCTACATCCACCACCACGCCGTCGTGCTGTTGGATCTCCATCAACCTCTCCTTCCCCCTTGCTGGATCAAGAAGGAGGAGACGTCGCTGCACCGTACGTGTGTTGAACGCGGAGGTACCGACCGTTCGGCACTCGGTCATCGGTGATTTGGATCACGGCGAGTACGACTCCGTCATCCACGTTCATTGGAGCGCTTCCGCTCGCGATCTACAAGGGCATGTAGATGCACTCCTTTCCCCTCGTTGCTAGTATACTCCATAGATGCATCTTCGTGAGCGTAGGAAAATTTTAAAATTTTGCTACGATTCCCAACAGTGGCATCATGAGCCAGGCCTATGCGTAGTTACTATGCACGAGTAGAACACAAAGAAGTTGTGGGCGTTGATGTTGCCAATTCTTCTTGCCGCTACTAGTCGTTTCTTGTTTCGTCGGCATTGTAGGATGAAGCGGCCCGGACCGACCTTACACGTACGCTTACGTGAGACAAGTTCCACCGACTGACACGCACTAGTTGCATAAGGTGGCTAGCGGGTGTCTGTCTCTCCTACTTCAGTCGAAACGGATTCGATGAAAAGGGTCCTTATGAAGGGTAAATAGAAATTGGCAAATCACGTTGTGGTCATACGTAGGTAAGAAAACGTTCTTGCTAGAAACCTACAAACCACGTCAAAACTTGCAACAACAATTAGAGGACGTCTAACTTGTTTTTGCAGCAAGTGCTTTGTGATGTGAGATGGCCAGAAGATGTGATGAATGATATATGTGATGTATGAGATTGATCATATTCTTGTAATAGGAATCACGACTTGCATGTCGATGAGTATGACAACCGGCAGGAGCCATAGGAGTTGTCTTTATTATTTTGTATGACCTGCGTGTCATTGAATAATGCCATGTAATTTACTTTACTTTGTTGCTAAACGCGTTAGCCATAGAAGTAGAAGTAATCGTTGGCGTGACGACTTCATGAAGACACAATGATGGAGATCATGGTGTCATGCAGGTGACGAAGATGATCATGGTGCCCCGAAGATGGAGATCAAAGGAGCATAATGATATTGGCCATATCATGTCACTATTTGATTGCATGTGATGTTTATCATGTTTTTGCGTCTTATTTGCTTAGAACGACGGTACTAAGTAAGATGATCCCTTATGATAATTTCAATAAAAGTGTTCCCCCTAACTGTGCACCGTTGCGAAGGTTCGTTGTTTCGAAGCACCACGTGATGATCGGGTGTGATAGATTCTAACGTTCGAATACAACGGGTGTTGACGAGCCTAGCATGTACAGACATGGCCTCGGAACACATGCAATACACTTAGGTTGACTTGACGAGCCTAGCATGTACAGACATGTTCTCGGAACACGGAGGACCGAAAGGTCGAGCATGAGTCGTATAGAAGATACGATCAACATGGAGATGTTCACCGATCTTGACTAGTCCGTCTCACGTGATGATCGGACACGGCCTAGTTAAATTCGGATCATGTATCACTTAGATGACTAGAGGGATGTCTATCTGAGTGGGAGTTCATTAAATAATTTGATTAAGATGAACTTAATTATCATGAACTTAGTATAAAATCTTTACACTATGTCTTGTAGATCAAATGGCCAACGTTGTCCTCAATTTCAACGCGTTCCTAGAGAAAACCAAGCTGAAAGATGATGGCAGCATCTATACGGACTGGGTCCGGAACCTGAGGATCATCCTCATAGTAGCCAAGAAAGATTATGTCTTAGAAGCACCGCTAGGTGAAGCACCAATCCCTGAGAACCAAGACGTTATGAACGCTTGGCAATCACGTGCTGATGATTACTCCCTCGTTCAGTGCGGCATGCTTTACAGCTTAGAACCGGGTCTCCAAAAGTGTTTTGAGAAACATGGAGCATATGAGATGTTCGAGGAGCTGAAACTGGTTTTCAAGCTCATGCCCGGGTCGAGAGATATGATGTCTCCGACAAGTTCTTCAGCTGTAAAATGGAGGAGAACAGTTCTGTTAGTGAGCATATACTCAGAATGTCTGGGTTGCACAACCGCTTGACTCAGCTAGGAGTTAATCTCCCGGATGACGCGGTCATTGACAGAATCCTCCAGTCGCTTCCACCAAGCTACAAGAGCTTTGTGATGAACTACAATATGCAGGGGATGGAAAAGACCATTCCTGAGGTATATTCAATGCTGAAATCAGCGGAAGGGGAGATCAGAAAAGAACATCAAGTGTTGATGGTGAATAAAACCACTAAGTTCAAGAAGGGCAAGGGTAAGAAGAACTTCAAGAAGGACGGCAAGGGAGTTGCCGCGCCCGGTAAGCCAGTTACTGGGAAGAAGTCGAAGAATGGACCCAAGCCCGAGACTGAGTGCTTTTATTGCAAGGGAAGTGGTCACTGGAAGCGGAACTGCCCCAAATACTTAGCGGACAAGAAGAAGGCCGGGCAACACCAAAGGTATATGTGATATACAGGTAATTGATGTGTACCTTACCAGTACTCGTAGTAGCTCCTGGGTATTTGATACCGGTGCGATTGCTCATATTTGTAACTCAAAACAGGAACTACGGAATAAACGGAGACTGGCGAAGGACGAGGTGACGATGCGCGTCGGGAATGGTTCCAAGGTCGATGTGATCGCCGTCGGCACGCTACCTCTGCATCTACCTACGGGATTAGTTTTAAACCTTAATAATTGTTATTTAGTGCCAGCTTTGAGCATGAACATTGTATCTGGATCTCGTTTAATTCGAGATGGCTACTCATTTAAATCCGAGAATAATGGTTGTTCTATTTATTTGAGAAATATGTTTTATGGTCATGCCCCGCTGGTCAATGGTTTATTTTTGATGAATCTCGAACGTGATGTTACACATGTTCATAGTGTGAATACCAAAAGATGTAAAGTTGATAACGATAGTCCCACATACTTGTGGCACTGCCGCCTTGGTCACATTGGTGTCAAGCGCATGAAGAAGCTCCATGCAGATGCACTTTTGGAGTCTCTTGATTACGAATCATTTGACACGTGCGAACCATGCCTCATGGGTAAGATGACCAAGACTCCGTTCTCCGGAACAATGGAGCGAGCAACCAACTTATTGGAAATCATACATACCGATGTGTGCGATCCAATGAGTGTTGAGGCTCGCGGAGGATATCGTTATGTTCTCACTCTCACTGATGACTTAAGTAGATATGGGTATGTCTACCTAATGAAACACAAGTCTGAAACCTTTGAAAAGTTCAAGGAATTTCAGAGTGAGGTTGAGAATCAACGTGACAGGAGAATAAAATTCTTACGATCAGATCATGGTGGAGAATATTTAAGTCACGAGTTTGGTGCACACTTAAGGAAATGTGGAATAGCTTCACAACTCACGCCGCCTGGAACACCTCAGAGAAATGGTGTGTCCGAACGTCGTAATCGCACTCTATTGGATATGGTGCGATCTATGATGTCTCTTACCGATTTACCGCTCTCATTTTGGGGCTATGCTTTAGAGACTGCCGCATTCACTTTAAATAGGGCTCCGTCGAAATCCGTTGAGACGACACCGTATGAATTATGGTTTGGGAAGAAACCTAAGCTGTCGTTTCTAAAAGTTTGGGGATGCGATGCTTATGTCAAGAAACTTCAACCTGAAAAGCTCGAACCCAAGTCAGAAAAATGCGTCTTCATAGGATACCCTAAGGAAACTATTGGGTATACCTTCTACCTCAGATCCGAAGGCAAGATCTGTTGGAAATATGCCCTAGAGGCAATAATAAATGGTTATTATTATATTTCTTTGTTCATGGTAATTGTCTATTATTCATGCTACAATTGTATTGTCCGGAAATCGTAATACATGTGTGAATACATAGACCACAACGTGTCCCTAGTAAGCCTCTAGTTGACTAGCTCGTTGATCAACAGATAGTCATGGTTTCCTAACTATGGACATTGGATGTCATTGATAACGGGATCACATCATTAGGAGAATGATGTGATGGACAAGACCCAATCCTAAGCATAGCATAAAAGATCATGTAGTTTCGTTTGCTAGAGCTTTTCCAATGTCAAGTATCTTTTCCTTAGACCATGAGATCGTGCAACTCCCGGATACCGTAAGAGTGCTTTGGGTGTGCCAAACGTCACAACGTAACTGGGTGACTATAAGGTGCACTACGGGTATCTCCGAAAGTATCTGTTGGGTTGGCACGGATCGAGACTGGGATTTGTCACTCCGTATGACGGAGAGGTATCTCTGGGCCCACTCGGTAATGCATCATCATAATGATCTCAATGTGACTAAGGCGTTAGTCACGGGATCATGCATTGCGGTATGAGTAAAGAGACTTGCCGGTAACGAGATTGAACAAGGTATTGGGATACCGACGATCGAATCTTGGGCAAGTAACATACCGATTGACAAAGGGAATTGCATACGGGATTGATTGAATCCTCGACACCTTGGTTCATCCGATGAGATCATCGTGGAACATGTGGGAGCCAACATGGGTATCCAGATCCCGCTGTTGGTTATTGACCGGAGAGGCGTCTCGGTCATGTCTGCATGTCTCCCGAACCCGTAGGGTCTACACACTTAAGGTTCGGTGACGCTAGGGTTGTAGAGATATGTGTATGCGGAAACCCGAAGTTGTTCGGAGTCCCGGATGAGATCCCGGACGTCACGAGGAGTTCCGGAATGGTCCGGAGGTAAAGAATTATATATAGGAAGTCAAGTTTCGGCCACCGGGAAAGTTTCGGGGGTTACCGGTATTGTACCGGGACCACCGGAAGGGTCCCGGGGGTCCACCGGGTGGGGACACCTATCCCGGAGGGCCCCGTGGGCTGAAGTGGGAAGGGAACCAGCCCCTAGTGGGCTGGGCGCCCCCCATGGGCCTCCCCCCTGCGCCTAGGGTTGGGAACCCTAGGGTGAGGGGCTTCCCACTTGCCTTGGGGGGCAAGGCACCCCCCTGGCCGCCGCCCCCCCACCCTAGATGGGTTCTGGCCGGCGCCCCCCCTCCCAGGGGCCTATATAAAGGGGGGAGGGAGGGCAGCAACAACACAGCCTTGGGCGCCTCCCTCTCCCCCTGCAACACCTCTCTCTGTCGTATATGCTCGGCGAAGCCCTGCCGGCATCCCGCTACATCCACCACCACGCCGTCGTGCTGCTGGATCTCCATCAACCTCTCCTTCCCCCTTGCTGGATCAAGAAGGAGGAGACGTCGCTGCACCGTACGTGTGTTGAACGCGGAGGTGCCGTCCGTTCGGCACTCGGTCATCGGTGATTTGGATCACGGCGAGTACGACTCCGTCATCCACGTTCATTGGAACGCTTCCGCTCGCGATCTACAAGGGTATGTAGATGCACTCCTTTCCCCTCGTTGCTAGTATACTCCATAGATGCATCTTGGTGAGCGTAGGAAAATTTTAAAATTATGCTACGATTCCCAACAGTGGCATCATGAGCCAGGCCTATGCGTAGTTACTATGCACGAGTAGAACACAAAGAAGTTGTGGGCGTTGATGTTGCCAATTCTTCTTGCCGCTACTAGTCGTTTCTTGTTTCGGCGGCATTGTAGGATGAAGCGTCCCGGACCGACCTTACACGTACGCTTACGTGAGACAGGTTCCACCGACTGACATGCACTAGTTGCATAAAGTGGCTAGCGGGTGTCTGTCTCTCCTACTTTAGTCGAAACGGATTCAATGAAAAGGGTCCTTATGAAGGGTAAATAAAAATTGGCAAATCACGTTGTGGTCATACGTAGGTAAGAAAACGTTCTTGCTAGAAACCTACAAACCATGTAAAAACTTGCAACAACAATTAGAGGATGTCTAACTTGTTTTTGCAGCAAGTGCTTTGTGATGTGACATGGCCAGAAGATGTGATGAATGATATATGTGATGTATGAGATTGATCATATTCTTGTAATAGGAATCACGACTTACATGTCGATGAGTATGACAACCGGCAGGAGCCATAGGAGTTGTCTTTATTATTTTGTATGACCTGCGTGTCATTGAATAACGCCATGTAATTTACTTTACTTTGTTGCTAAACGCGTTAGCCATAGAAGTAGAAGTAATCGTTGGCGTGACGACTTCATGAAGACACAATGATGGAGATCATGATGATGGAGATCATGGTGTCATGCCGGTGACGAAGATGATCATGGTGCCCCGAAGATGGAGATCAAAGGAGCATAATGATATTGGCCATATCATGTCACTATTTGATTGCATGTGATGTTTATCATGTTTTTGCGTCTTATTTGCTTAGAACGACGGTACTAAGTAAGATGATCCCTTATGATAATTTCAATAAAAGTGTTCCCCCTAACAGTGCACCGTTGCGAAGGTTCGATGTTTTGAAGCACCACGTGATGATCGGGTGTGATAGATTCTAACGTTCGAATACAACGGGTGTTGACGAGCCTAGCATGTACATACATGGCCTCGGAACACACGCAATACACTTAGGTTGACTTGACGAGCCTAGCATGTACAGACATGGCCTCGGAACACGGAGGACCGAAAGGTCGAGCATGAGTCGTATAGAAGATACGATCAACATGGAGATGTTCACCGATCTTGACTAGTCCGTCTCACGTGATGATCGGACACGGCCTAGTTAAATTCGGATCATGTATCACTTAGATGACTAGAGGGATGTCTATCTGAGTGGGAGTTCATTAAATAATTTGATTAAGATGAACTTAATTATCATGAACTTAGTCTAAAATCTTTACACTATGTCTTGTAGATCAAATGGCCAACGTTGTCCTCAATTTCAACGCGTTCCTAGAGAAAACCAAGCTGAAAGATGATGGCAGCAACTATACGGACTGGGTCCGGAACCTGAGGATCATCCTCATAGTAGCCAAGAAAGATTATGTCTTAGAAGCACCGCTAGGTGAAGCACCAATCCCTGAGAACCAAGACGTTATGAACGCTTGGCAATCACGTGCTGATGATTACTCCCTCGTTCAGTGCGGCATGCTTTACAGCTTAGAACCGGGTCTCCAAAAGTGTTTTGAGAAACATGGAGCATATGAGATGTTCGAGGAGCTGAAACTGGTTTTTCAAGCTCATGCCCGGGTCGAGAGATATGATGTCTCCGACAAGTTCTTCAGCTGTAAAATGGAGGAGAACAGTTCTGTTAGTGAGCATATACTCAGAATGTCTGGGTTGCACAACCGCTTGACTCAGCTGGGAGTTAATCTCCCGGATGACGCGGTCATTGACATAATCCTCCAGTCGCTTCCACCAAGCTACAAGAGCTTTGTGATGAACTACAATATGCAGGGGATGGAAAAGACCATTCCTGAGGTATATTCAATGCTGAAATCAGCGGAAGGGGAGATCAGAAAAGAACATCAAGTGTTGATGGTGAATAAAACCACTAAGTTCAAGAAGGGCAAGGGTAAGAAGAACTTCAAGAAGGACGGCAAGGGAGTTGCCGCACCCGGTAAGCCAGTTACTAGGAAGAAGTCGAAGAATGGACCCACGCCCGAGACTGAGTGCTTTTATTGCAAGGGAAGTGGTCACTGGAAGCGGAACTGCCCCAAATACTTAGCGGACAAGAAGAAGGCCGGCAACACCAAAGGTATATGTGATATACATGTAATTGATGTGTACCTTACCAGTACTCGTAGTAGCTCCTGGGTATTTGATACCGGTGCGGTTGCTCATATTTGTAACTCAAAACAGGAACTACGGAATAAACGGAGACTGGCGAAGGACGAGGTGACGATGCGCGTCGGGAATGGTTCCAAGGTCGATGTGATCGCCGTCGGCACGCTACCTCTGCATCTACCTACGGGATTAGTTTTAAACCTTAATAATTGTTATTTAGTGCCAGCTTTGAGCATGAACATTGTATCTGGATCTCGTTTAATTCGAGATGGCTACTCATTTAAATCCGAGAATAATGGTTGTTCTATTTATTTGAGAAATATGTTTTATGGTCATGCCCCGCTGGTCAATGGTTTATTTTTGATGAATCTCGAACGTGATGTTACACATGTTCATAGTGTGAATACCAAAAGATGTAAAGTTGATAACG